>NC_092233.1:20596423-20656423 GCF_036320965.1 Panulirus ornatus | reverse complement strand
CTTCTTTTGGGTAAGTAAAACAGGAGGGGAGGATTTCCAAACCTCCTTCTCCCACCCCGTATAGTCGCCTTCTACCATACGCAGGAAATATGTGGGAAGTATTCTTTCTCCTCTATCCCCAGGGATATATATATATATATATATATATATATATATATATATATATATATATATATATATATATATATATATATATATATTTTTTTTTTTTTTTTTTTTTATACTTTGTCGCTGTCTCCCGCGTTTGCGAGGTAGCGCAAGGAAACAGACGAAAGAAATGGCCCAACCCCCCCCATACACATGTACATACACACGTCCACACACGCAAATATACATACCTACACAGCTTTCCATGGTTTACCCCGGACGCTTCACATGCCTTGATTCAATCCACTGACAGCACGTCAACCCCTGTATACTACATCTCTCCAATTCACTCTATTCCTTGCCCTCCTTTCACCCTCCTGCATGTTCAGGCCCCGATCACACAAAATCCTTTTCACTCCATCTTTCCACCTCCAATTTGGTCTCCCTCTTCTCCTCGTTCCCTCCACCTCCGACACATATATCCTCTTGGTCAATCTTTCCTCACTCATTCTCTCCATGTGCCCAAACCATTTCAAAACACCCTCTTCTGCTCTCACAACCACGCTCTTTTTATTTCCACACATCTCTCTTACCCTTACGTTACTTACTCGATCAAACCACCTCACACCACACATTGTCCTCAAACATCTCATTTCCAGCACATCCATCCTCCTGCGCACAACTCTATCCATGGCCCACGCCTCGCAACCATACAACATTGTTGGAACCACTATTCCTTCAAACATACCCATTTTTGCTTTCCGGGATAATGTTCTCGACTTCCACACATTTTTCAAGGCTCCCAAAATTTTCGCCCCCTCCCCCACCCTATGATCCACTTCC
This sequence comes from Panulirus ornatus, assembly GCF_036320965.1. NCBI lineage: Eukaryota > Metazoa > Arthropoda > Malacostraca > Decapoda > Palinuridae > Panulirus > Panulirus ornatus. The sequence continues at coordinate 20,655,493 of NC_092233.1, read as the reverse complement.
GCTTCCATGGTTCCATCCACTGACAGATCCACTCCCAGATATCTAAAACACTTCACTTCCTCCAGTTTTTCTCCATTCAAACTCACCTCCCAATTGACTTGACCCTCAACCCTACTGTACCTAATAACCTTGCTCTTATTCACATTTACTCTTAACTTTCTTCTTCCACACACTTTACCAAACTCCGTCACCAGCTTCTGCAGTTTCTCACATGAATCCGCCACCAGCGCTGTATCATCAGCGAACAACAACTGACTCACTTCCCAAGCTCTCTCATCCCCAACAGACTTCATACTTGCCCCTCTTTCCAAGACTCTTGCATTTACCTCCCTAACAACCCCATCCATAAACAAATTAAACAACCATGGAGACATCACACACCCCTGCCGCAAACCTACATTCACTGAGAACCAATCACTTTCCTCTCTTCCTACACGTACACATGCCTTACATCCTCGATAAAAAACTTTTCACTGCTTCTAACAACTTGCCTCCCACACCATATATTCTTAATACCTTCCACAGAGCATCTCTATCAACTCTATCATATGCCTTCTCCAGATCCATAAATGCTACATACAAATCCATTTGCTTTTCTAAGTATTTCTCACATACATTCTTCAAAGCAAACACCTGATCCACACATCCTCTACCACTTCTGAAACCACACTGCTCTTCCCCAATCTGATGCTCTGTACATGCCTTCACCCTCTCAATCAATACCCTCCCATATAATTTACCAGGAATACTCAACAAACTTATACCTCTGTAATTTGAGCACTCACTCTTATCCCCTTTACCTTTGTACAATGGCACTATGCACGCATTCCGCCAATCCTCAGGCACCTCACCATGAGTCATACATACATTAAATAACCTTACCAACCAGTCAACAATACAGTCACCCCCTTTTTTAATAAGTTCCACTGCAATACCATCCAAACCTGCTGCCTTGCCGGCTTTCATCTTCCGCAAAGCTTTTACTACCTCTTCTCTGTTTACCACATCATTTTCCCTAACCCTCTCACTTTGCACACCACCTCGACCCAAACACCCTATATCTGCCACTCTGTCATCAGACACATTCAACAAACCTTCAAAATACTCATTCCATCTCCTTCTCACATCACCACTACTTGTTATCACCTCCCCATTTACGCCCTTCACTGAAGTTCCCATTTGCTCCCTTGTCTTACGCACCCTATTTACCTCCTTCCAGAACATCTTTTTATTCTCCCTAAAATTTACTGATAGTCTCTCACCCCAACTCTCATTTGCCCTTTTTTTCACCTCTTGCACCTTTCTCTTGACCTCCTGTCTCTTTCTTTTATACTTCTCCCACTCAATTGCATTTTTTCCCTGCAAAAATCGTCCAAATGCATCTCTCTTCTCTTTCACTAATACTCTTACTTCTTCATCCCACCACTCACTACCCTTTCTAAACAGCCCACCTCCCACTCTTCTCATGCCACATGCCTGACATCTGAGCAAGACATTACAACCCTAGCACTTAAGGGTCGTAACGTTGTGATCAGGGGTTAAGTTTGAGAACGAGAATTGTTCGCCAGTTGTTTCACCAGAAAATACAGTCTCAGACAGACGGATATTACACGTTAGCACAGCGGTGGTGGACGAGGCACGAAAGGTAGATGAAGAAGTGACCTGGATGGAAAAGAAAAGAAAACGGAAGTTCGAGGCAGTAGGGAGTTGAATCAGTGGGGGTGGGAGGAGAGATGGCAAAGCAGCGAGTTGAGTTAGGTGACTGGTATGAACGGTACAGTTGTAGGGTGGGAGAGGTGGGTGGATGGGAGAGTAAGATGGATGAGGTGAGTACGAAGAGTACCTGCCTGGGTCAAGGATGCGTCAAGAGGATTGGGATGGAAAAGGTCGAGGAGCAGATGTGAAGAAGAAAACGGATTTGCGTTATAAGAAAAAAAGATAAGAAAAAAACGTTCCAGATCATAACCTCCGAAATGACTTAATTCCCCGAAGTGCGCAGACCTTGGTAGACTCGATGACTTGAAAGATAAAAAAATGAGAACGCGATATTTCATCGGCGTTCGTATGATAAAGTCAGAATAAAGAAGTCGATGGTCTCTGGAAAGCGTGCACAGTTAAAGTCAGAGTGCCAAATAAAGCAGAGAGATAAGGAACCGGGAGAGAACGGAACAGGAGTTGGGATCGGAGATAACGAGGCGATAAGGCTGACGATAAGATAAACACGGGGTGGGATGGCGTGGTACAATGACGAAGTACCACGGTTGGAGGAGGAGGTGGAGGGTAGGGCTGGAGGAGGGTAAGATGTGTGCAGCTGCTGCACTGGTCCGGGAGACACACCCAACCACACCCTAGCCACACCGCAACACATTTGGATTTACCGCCGCCGCTGCCGCTGCCGCCCCTCTGGGTCATTACCGCTCGCCACCATCGTAGAAGCCCCTTTGATCATTGCCCCCTGACCTCCCCAACTACCGCTGTTCTCGCCTAGTTGAGACCATGGCCACCGCTTCTCCATCATCCCTGAGATGAGGAAGAAAGAAGAACTTTCAGTGATAATCGGTAATGGCCTGAAATACGCAAAGCATTGCCTCCCTGCATGTCATAAAGGGAACCAAATATTGAATTCTTTTCATAACCAGGAATGTGAAACTGTGGCATGAAGGGTGCAATCGCCACTCCACAACGCCCTCATTTGCAATATTCCTGATCGCTTTTGGTCGCTTGACATGTTCAAAGGTGATGAAAAAAAAATAGAACGAATTCAAAGCCATGCGACAAAGCTAATTTCTTCTCTTAGGAAATATGCCATATGAAGATAGAGGTCGAAATGTATTTCTCTAATAACTAGAACAGACACTGAGGAGACCTGATAAAGTTTTCAGAATGCTAAATGATTTCGACAGTGTAGCACGCCTTTTTTTTTCTTTCTTCTTTTTTTTAACAGATAACGATCCAACAACCGGAAGTAGCGTTGTAGAATTAAAAGGAAGATATTAACTCGCATGGGCATTTTTTTTGTAAGAATTATCGGTAATAGAATTTTTTTTTTTTTTCGTTCTGGTCGTGAACACTAGAATAAAATACCATCAAACGTTGTTAAATAGACGAGCATCACTGCCTTTGTATCCTTTGTCAATATAGGGGTGTTACCGGGCACCGCCTTCAGGATGTTACACCGTGAGTGTAAATTCATCTCAAGGTGAGGCTGCATCACTGGTATTAGAGTCCCGGCAAAGAACTTCTCACGTTCTAGTCTAGGAAGTAGCGAAGCCTTTAGATTGCAGGAGCCTTCAGCAACGTCGTAGGATGTTTTGCACACACACACACACACACACACACACACACACACACACACAGAGTGAGGAGGCCGCACACCAAATTAACAAGCACTTCTGCTAATATTTGCCAGCGATTACCGCAACTCGACATATGCTTCATCCCGGCATGCTGACCCACCTCCATCTCCTTCAAACACAGTAGAGGATTATCAGGTAACTAAACACCTTTAGCGCCTTAAAACTAATAGCACAGCCACACCCATAGATCCACACCACCAGTCGCCATAATTAATGCTTACTCAAACACCCTAAAGACAGCATATGTCACCCCATTTCCCACATCTACCAACCGAGGGTCTCGTAATAGCTTATGACCTGTTGCAATCACTCCGATCTCCGGTCTGAGTTTGTGAAAGTCTTGTGTTTGACTGGACCACTGCTGACATTGCTGATTCGGGAGAACCCTCAGTAGCTTGGAAACATGAAGTCTTCCTCCACCACTCACTGCCTTGTAAGCCTTTAAGACTTCGTTTCCCGTAACTTGGAGAAGCGCGGGACCTCTGCGGCAATCACCTTCGTGTACTTCGCAAAGGCTTTCGACTTCGTCGACCGTAACGTCATCATGAAGAAAGCCGTCGACCTGGTGCTTCGAGGATGACTCGCCTCGTTTCTGGAGGACTTCCTTGACCTGGAGACTCCAAACCGTCCGCTTAAGAGGAGCCACTTCGACTTCACTACCCCTAGCGTGCGGTACAGTACCACAGGGCACCAAGACGGGCGCCGTTCTGCTGCCTCAGCCTTAATCATTGATGCCCTAAAGGACACAAAAGCCTTATCATTGACGCCCTGAGGGACACAAAAGCCTTACATTGACTCCTTGAGGGACACAAAAGCCTTATCATTGATGCCAGAGGGACACAAAAGCCTTATCATTGATGCCCAGAGGGACACAAAAGCCTTTTCATTGACGCCCTGAGGGACACAAAAGCCTTTTCATTGACGCCCTGAGGGACACAAAAGCCTTTTCATTGACGCCCTGAGGGACACCAATCACAGCTGGAAGCACGTAGAAGACTCCACCTTTGGCATCACTATCAACAGTTCTCCAGACTTCAGTGTCCTTCAGCACATCATCAACAGCCTTCAGAGGTAAACTACGGCCAACGACGTCACCATCACCCACATCAAGACTGTGATGACGCACATCAACCTGGGTGCAGACAACAGCCTGCCCTCTGACATCACACTAGGCCCTGACATCCTCCGGGTAGCCAAAGACTTCAGACTTCTTGATGTCACTCAAGAGTCACTAGAGGAACCATTGCGAGACATTTTTCATGATGATATCAAGTACAGAAGCATTTCATTATCATCATATTAAGAGTTCTGAAATAGAAGTTTTATTTCATCTTATATTTTATTCATTCATTTATTTATTATTTATTGTCATTATCATAATTTTTAATGGGGGGGCTTATAAATACCCTGAAGTATTCCTGCAATGTTTGGTGTTTTTCGTAAAGTTAGGTGTACCTGAAAATCTCAGTGTAAGGACTTCTTTTTTAATGATGGATACGAACCTGGGGTTCACATAGTGTTTGGTGGTCATTGAGGCCTGTAATTACTGATAACAGTTTAAGGGGATTGTGTCGGTATTAGTGTCGTATTTATCGGGTATCAAATGGCTCGGGGAAGCTTTATGAGGCATTTTCCGACATTATTTCAATAATAGAAACATTTCAATATGTTATACGTTTTGGGCTGAAAAATATCCTTAACTATTACCTGCAAGTTTTGATATTTTTCGGAAGGTAATAGGTTTCCTTAGAAATGTAAGTATAAGGAGTTTTCTTAATGGTGAATATGAATCTGGAGTTAAAATATTGTTTAGGAATCACTAAGGCTGGGGATCACCTACCAAGAGGCCCTCATCTTGCTGCAGCTGTCCACCCTCGCCATCCAGCAATGAATCACACTGCAGTTTGGCAGTCAAACTGCTGACGCACCCAAGTCACATTGGTAGCCCCCACCACCCAATATCTCTCTCTCTCTCTCTCTCTCTCTCTCTCTCTCTCTCTCTCTCTCTCTCTCTCTCTCTCTCTCTCTCTCCACCACAGTCGACCAGTTCCAATCAGGGTTCGTACAGAGACAGATATAAGAACAGTTCTATACGTCACATAAAGCATTCCATGAACAAGGGCATAGATTAACAAGTGAACAGCTCACTTTTCTGATACTTTAGGCTATATGGTATGTATTACCGTCACTGTTCGCCACTTAACGTTCAAGCAAGTCCATGACGTATAAAACCATACTATTTACTTTGTAAACATCCCTGTATATCTGCCACCCTTTTTGTCTCGTATAACTATCATGACCACCCAGTTCTGTAATATCTGTAACAAATCAACTGTGTATCTTTAGCCAAATGGTTGCCTACATCCAATAAACTTATTTATCGATGAAGTGAGTAATTATTTTATTTATTTATGTATTTAGCACACCGGACCTCCGCGTTGTAGTGTTAGGATCATTGGCCATGACTCACCACGGACCAACCTGGGCCCGTATCCACATGGCATCGAATCCTGGGCGTGGCAGTTGGCCCACAGCTAATTCAGCTGTTCACCCTCCCCTCGGGGCTGGCCAGTGAATGGGTACATGGCTCAGATTGATGTGTGTATGTGTGTGTGTGTGTGTGTGTGTGTGTGTGTGTGTGTGTGTGTGTGTGTGTGTGTAAAGACATGTTACATATATATGTAAGGTTAAGAGATCCGGCAGCACGAGTGTAAAACACTTCCCGTAAAACACACACACACACACACACACACACACACACACACACACACACACACACACACACACACACACACGAAAAGTTTTTTCATTTAAATTACGAGATATGTTCTGGGAAAGTCGTGCTTGGAAAACAAGGTTTAATACGACATTGAACACAAGATGAACTTTCCATGCAAGCCATTTCAGTGTTTGTATTTCACTGCCAAAGTTAGCAATTAAAGGTTAATTACCGGAGTCATTTGCAGGAGGCGGGGAGGCAGATGTCAAGGAGGAAGCAGACCATTTGGTGGTTGTTAGTTAGCCTGACATGAATAGGCTTGGGATTATACCTGAGTTATAAATTATATATATATATATATATATATATATATATATATATATATATATATATATATATATATATATATGAAACGTCCACCCGAGAGCCTAGGATAATTATTGCTCACAGTTTTCCTGACGACCAGAGCTCTGATTCTGGAGGGCTTGTGTTGTGAAGGAAGGCAATGGTTGTAAGTTTTAATGCAGCTGTGTACGTGTCATGTGCCCAGCTTGACGTGCAAGACCAGCCAGGATCCTACTGTGTGTGTCTGATCGTGTATGTGTCTAGTGAATATTAGTGTATGCAGTAAGGAAAACTCAAGACTCAAGTAGTTATTTACTCTTATTGTTCATTGACCCAGGACTCTGGTGGGGAGGCCTGAAGGACCGTAGTCCACACTCGAGAAGATGGAGTCTGGGAAGCTGTGATAGACCGTCAGAGTCTGATTGACCCATCAGGAGGTGTGAGTCATGGGTTCGTGGTTCTAGGATCTCGTTCCCTAGTGTAGTAACTAGATAAGTTTTGTGCTGTCTGCCAAGACTTTGCTTATTATTTTTTTTATTTAACTCGACGATATTCAGACTCACATTAAACCGCTCTGGGGGATGGTATATCCTTGTGTGTTCACCTGCCGCGCGGTCATGGAGGAAGCGAGAGGAGTCCAGGGGAAGGACAGATGACCGAAGACGTGATGGCCAATAACGAGGGTGTCTGAGTACATGATCTCCATCGATGTGAATTAGCTGGTACAGCGGGAGGCTCCTCCCCATCCACCACGACATACGGAGACAGTTATATAAAAGCAGAAGGCTCCTCCCACCCACCACAATAGAGGGAGACAGGATGGTAATGCAGAAGGCTTCTCCCACACCCAACCACTACAGATGGAGACACCATAGCAAAGGAGAAGATTCCTCCCCACCCACAACTGTAGATGGAGACTGGACGCCAAAGCAGAAGGCTCCCTCCCACCCACCACGATCGATGGAGACAGAAAAGCAAAGCAGAAGGCTCCTCTCTACCCACTTTAATAGTTGGGGGTTGGATAGTAAAGCAGAAAGAAGGCTCTCCCAATCCACCGGTATTGATGGAGACAGGATAGTAAAAGGGAAGGCTCCTCCCCACCCACCACCATAGACGGAGACAGGATAATTAAGCAGAAGCCTGCTCTGACAAATGAGTCTGTAGGAAAATAGCAGTGAAGGAACACCGTGTGGCGCGGAGAAGTACATAGTAGGAGATGGAAATTCTCCAAGAAAGGTATGAATGAAGACACATTCCCACCTATTAGCCCAAGATGAATGTTCGCTGGTCAGGCTGGGTTAGTAGACCAGTAGAAAATAAATGTTTATTGCGGTACGACTTAACCAGTGTCCTTGTAGCTCATTGCGCTGAGTTTCTGACCATTGTTCACAGTGATGTTCGTTGTAATGGACCCGGTAGATGGTCTGAGTTGTACTTTAATCTGTTTAACAATACTTGTACGTGTTTGAGTGTGTATATGTATGTGTTTGTGTGTTTGAGTGAAAAAGAGAGAGAGAAAAAAAAATTTATCCAATGACCTCCGTTGTAATGAACCAGTTGAGTAATTAATCCACTCCTTACTTAAGTTTGTGTGCCAGCTCTTCTGCTTTGTGTGTGTGTGTATATATATATATATATATATATATATATATATATATATATATATATATATATATATTTCTTTTTTTCTTTTAAACTATTCGCCTTTTCCCGCGTTAGCGAGGTAGCGTTAGGAACAGAGGACTGGGCCTTTTTTGGAATATCCTCACCTGGCCCCCTCTGTTCCTTCTTTTGGAAAATTTAAAAAAAAAAAAACGAGAGGGGAGGATTTCCAGTCCCCCGCTCCCTCCCCTTTTAGTTGCCTTCTACGACACGCAGGGAATACGTGGGAAGTATTCTTAATCCCCTATCCCCAGGGATATATATATATATATATATATATATATATATATATATATATATATATATATATATATATATATATATATACGAAAACTTTATCTAGTTACTACATATGGTTTTAGAAGATCGTGAGTGGAGAACGATTTAAAACTTGAAATGAGCATTTCTGCCAACTATATTTCAGTGGCAAGCTTACTTATTTAAAGCTTAATTATCATAGTAATAACCAGGATGCATTTTCCCAGATGTCAGGAAGGAAGCAGTAGACTTCTAGGTTAGCAAGTTGGTCCAGGGTACTTGGTCCTCTGATTTTATCTCCATCGAAGTAGAAAAAAAAAATTGGAGGAAGTGGCTTCAGTAACGAGCAAGGCGCCCACACCCCCTCCATCACGTTTTCTTTCGCCCTTGACTTTTTTTCTTTTTTTTTTTGCTCCCATTAGTGGGTCTTCGGTCTGTGGTTTCGCTCCCTGAGGGTCTGCGATCGGACCCTGCTGTCTCTGTGAGCTCCTCTCATTTCTCACACCCAAGGATGCGTTCACTCGTCGTCATCATTAGTCTGAGGTCGCTGCTGTCGTCCCTGGCCATCGTTCACCTCGCTCGCACCTGGGTCGCGTTCACTCTCGTTGATCCCTACCTGCGTTCAGTAATCGGCACCTTGGGTTGATCTCGTTCCTGGCACTTTGGTCGCGTTCACTGCGTCTTGGTGTGGCATGTGGGGTGCGTGCTGGCTCCTGAGCTACCTTCACTATCTGGTCTACGGTCACTCCAGGCTTAAGGGTTACGTTCAGGTCAGGCCTCTGTGTTGTTGCGTTCACCATTATCCTTTGGGCTACGTTCATTCCTGGCTTCTGTGCTGCGTTCGCCTCTTGTCTTCTGGGCTACGTTCACTTCTAGGTTTTGACCTGCCTTTACGTGTCCCCCTTTGGGGGCCTTGGCGTCCTTCGCCAGCTCCTGGGCTTCGCTCTGTCTCTTCGTTTTGAGCCACTTTGATCGTATCTCAGACGTATGTGGTCATGTGTATGTGTTAACTCTCTCTCTCTCTCTCTCTCTCTCTCTCTCTCTCTCTCTCTCTCTCTCTCTCTCTCTCTCTCTCTCTCTCTCTCCTTCGTGTGACAGCGCTCATTGCGCGTCGGGTGAATTATTCTTAACCCCCTTTGCGCACGGCGGGCGGGTGCGATCTCATGGTTGTCAGGACGTGAACGTTTCGTCCATGACCCCGTGAGGTCTCATGGGCACAGGCCGTCATGCTCGAGGGTCGAGCCATCGTGCTCAAGGGCAGTCCCGCCTCGCTCCCGAGGGATTTACTGCTTTATACGTTTCCCTGCCGGAGTCTCACTGATCGTCCTTATCGCTCGTGTAATGGGAGATATTTTTCGGGGAGAAGATGAAGATAATTTGACTGCAGCAGCTCACTCGGGGTGCCATTTGTGTGGTGTATGGGGAACGCAGGGTTCAAGGCAAGAACCAGTGAGGAGAAATCTGTTTTACCAGTTTATGAAAAGAGCGCAAGCAACAGTCGAAGAAAACGGGATGTGGTTGTAACACCCTCCCTCTCCCCCTTTGTGAACGGCTTGTAAAATACGCCGGGCTGTACAGAGTTACAAGCTGTTAAAAAGGTGTTTCGTTCGCAAAGCACGGATAAGTGACTTGGGTTTCGCATTTTAGAGGTACTTTGCGCAAACATCGACCCCAAAGCAGAATCTCTCGTAAACTGACTGGAAGTAAACAATATATTGAGCAACTGGGTGTAAACAAAGTGTTATTAAGAGTGTTTTGAGTGCATGTCTCCATCGACATACAAACAATCCATTTGCTGAGTCTTTGAAGAGTACAAACGAAACAATACAGGCAGATGGATCAATAGGTAGATGGATCAGTTGATAGATAGTTGTATAGATAGACATATGAATGAATATATAGATAGATGAATAAACACATAGATTTAGGTATAGTACATTGATGTAGAATATATGGCTATTAGTACATTGATGAAGAAACAAATATTTGATCAATATGTAAACAGCAAATTAGACATTAATGCACAAACGATATGTAAACACTTCTCTTACCTGCAAACGAAATATGTCAACAGAAATATGCATCATATAAACCCATAATATATACTAGGATTACAAGAGTCACACTGAAGTACAATTTAACATGTAAACACGCAGTGAAGCTTGGTGATATGGATACCCCTTTATATCATTCATTAGACGTATTATACATGCTCCCTGTGTATGTATAAATCTGGTCACTTGCATACGTCTCGAATCAGACGTGTTGAAGCTAGGAAGAACTCGGAATCCCACGACGGCCAGTCATGCACACACACACACACACACACCACACACTAGAGCTCAATGTACAGGACGTAAAAGTTCCCAAGACCTAAGTTCTGTGCAAGTGAAAAGTACGCAAAAAAAAAGGTAGCCATTACTACTATACGTTGATAAAATTCGTTACTTATAAGTGTGATGGGTGAAGGTGACCTAACCGTCCCCAGGGAAAAGTAGTGCATTCTAAACCACCTGCGTCTTCGTGGCATCCAATCTCAAGTGAATGATATCTTCCAGCTCGAGAGAGAGAGAGGATGTGGCTAGCTAGCTAAAGTCATCGCCAGGAGATTACTCCTCAGTTAGAATAAGGCTAAGGGGGACTTTGTACTTTATCCTCAGTTGATAACAGACAGAACACATGTTGTACATGGTTCATGTATGTGTATATATACCAGTCTTATTCTGTGTAGACCAGATACAAGAGAATGACACGCATGACATCATCGAACATAATGACCAGTTAACAGCAGAAACATACATGCAGCTTTGTGTGTGTGAGTGTATATATATATATATATATATATATATATATATATATATATATATATATATATATATATATATATATATACACATATATATATACTTGGAGTTTTGTATACTTGATGTATAAATTACATGGGTAAATACCGTAAAGCGAAATCATTGCCAGGAGCAGTGAAGCAATCAGCTGGTTTTAACATAAGCCACGTACATAGATAAAGCAGAGACCAATTTTGGTCGTAACTGATCATCCCTAGATACCAATACACGAACTATATGTCGTTAACGTTATGATCAAGTATAGATAACGTAATTCAACGTGATGAAGAGCGTGGATGGCACAAGTCCCCCCCTCAGCAGCTCTCGGAAGCTGTGAACTCTCAATATCGGGACTAAGTTCCCACGACTGTGCATCCAAGGGCGTCAAGCAGCTAGAAGAAGAAGGAAGAAATCAAGGTTCAGACTTGCCTCTCCTGAATTCATGCAGGGGAGTGTGTCTGTGTGTGTCTGCGGGGTCGGTCGAGGGAGGAGGAGGAGGAGGAGGAGGGAGCTGGAACGTATCAGATCCTGTAATTTTCTTGTTATAAGCGTTGAGTACCACTCGGCAGGAAATCAGTGGGATTCCTGAAGGTGCCGCTACGTTAGTGGGGCGAGGAGGAGGAGGAGGAGGTGGTGGTTGTAGCGCTGCTGATGATGATGTGTGCCAAACACCCTCTTGCTGTGGGGCATCCGGGTGGGAGGGGTGGATGGTGATTGGAAGAGGTCTTCTCCTCTCTCTCTCTCTCTCTCTCTCTCTCTCTCTCTCTCTCTCTCTCTCTCTCTCTCTCTCTCTCTCTCTGCCTTATCGAGACAGACAGACAGAGGGCTTCGATCGGGCGTTCCCCCATGGCAATTGTCGGCAACTGTACGCATGCGTAATTCCAGCAGCGTTGCTTCGAGTGATTCCCGAGTAAATTAACGAGTTGCCAGCAATTAACGTCTTTGATGTTGATGTTCCTCCTCTCCTCCACCTTGATTTGACTCTGTTCAAAGTGAATTCCCAGTTTAGGGCTACGTTTTATCCTCTGCACGTAATTCGAACATTTTCCTCAATAGTCTAACACTGATTTTCTCTAATATCACTGATTTCTTTGATCAAATTAAAGTGGGAGTGGGGGACACCTTTCAAGAATTCTTTCCTCCATCTTTTCACCCGAGATGTGTGTGAGAGAGAGAGAGAGAGAGAGAGAGAGAGAGAGAGAGAGAGAGAGAGAGAGAGAGAGAGAGAGAGAGAGAGAGAATGAGAGGGGAGCTGATGGTTCGGGCAAGGAGGAGCCCTGTGATGGGTCAAGGGTACACACTCTGCACCTGCGTGGCGATATACATCAGCTGACTTCCCTCACGCCGGAGTCATAATGCAAACAATCCAAAGGAATTCAAACAGCAAACGGAGGCCGCTGGGTCCTAACGAGGCCGTTTGTGATGGTGGGAGAGATTCAGGAACTCACGAAATTAGTCTGATAAGAGTAGAAAGACATGCAGATGGTTCAGTGAAGGGTGAAAAAAAAAAAGTCCCAAAGAAAAACTGGTATATCATGTCCCGCCTTTGGTTAACTCTCACCTGCGTGTCCACACAAGTCAACCTTATTTGTGTCGGCAGAGCGAATGTTACTCATCACTGCCGAAGGAAAAAGAGTAATGTGCCACAATTTGTAAACGTGATAATCAGAAGATTATAACTCGTAGCTTATTGTTCAGCGTAGCGAGGTGAGCATCACGGGTCCTAGTTTTATGGGTTTCCCGTGCGGCTTTTGCAGCCAAACGTAGATATGTTGGCTGGCTCCTCTGAATACAACTTAATTCAAGTAGCAACAGACCAGGGGGTCCAAGTGTGGCTGTTTGTGATAGCGGAGAAGAAGAGAGACTCGTCGATCATTGCGATAGGAGTAGTAAGACAGACGGATTTCTCTGCAGAGGACCTGTAAACGCAACTCATTCGAGGTAAAACGTATATAACCTCGATTTTTTTTAATCCGTTACAACGAATGAAAAAGGACGAATCTAACATCAAGTAGCTCGTTAGGTCGTGATTATGGAAGCCTTTAGTGATTTCGAATAAAGAGGGTCCACAATACAGGACGCACAGTCATACGACGTTTCATTTAGACATCGTCGATTCATAAGGGAAATGACATCGCCGTCCGTCGATTGGTTTCGCACTAAACGTCGTCTTCCAGCGGTAACAGAGGGGCTCGACTTGATCTAAACCCACCACGTTGGGTGGGTGCTGGGTGAGAGGGAACGGCCTCTCAAGTGTACCGTGACGTTACGCAGCATCTCTGCCCGCGTCTTCCTCCCGTCCAGTCTGCAAACAACGTAGTTTGATGTACAGTTATGCTCAGAAGTTGGGCGCACACCCCTCCCATATCCGTACAGTTATGCTCAGAAGTTGGGGCGCATACCCCTCCCATATCCTCCCCCCTCCCGCCATAGATTGTGGTTCCATCTCTCGGTGAGAAGCCAAACCAACGTCCACCATAACCAGAGTCTCCTATTACCGATAGCATTGATGACGCAAGTGATCTGGGTATTATAAACGCTGGGAACATGTTGTCATTACAGAATCTTAGCGCACCACCGCGTCTCTACTTGACGGGTAGTAAATGTATTGCTCTGATGAGCTACATGAACAACACAAAGCGTAGATAGTGATGTTGAGTCTCTAGGGACTTGGTAAGCAACTGGAGTGGGTATACAAGTATGCATAACAATAGCATTCCAATATAAGAAGATACTGGCGTAGTGCTGTGACATGTATTAAGTTTACGCCAGAAAATAAAGAAATGCGTTTAAAGATTCAAATGCTAAACGAAAACATTTCACAAGCGTGAGACGTTAACCAAAATGACCTAAGTTGTAGATTTCCTGTATCAGTTGACTGTGGAGGGACGAGGGTTGTAAGTGTACGGGAGCAGACTAGAGATAATGTGGATTATCACGGTGTTCGTGAGATGTGGTGTATGTAAAAAATGTAAAGGCTATATTAAAGGTTGAATATTAAAGAAATGATGGGATATATATATATATATATATATATATATATATATATATATATATATATATATATATATATATATATAGGAAGGCAGGATAGATGCACAGGGGAGGACATTGTGTGGCTGCTGTGTTAGAGTGGAGGCTGTTCGGTCTGTGTGGCTTCTGTGGTGGCTGTTTAGTCTGTGTGGCTGCTGTGTTAGTGTGGGGACTGTTCGGTCTGTGTGGCTGCTGTGTTAGCGTGGGGGCTGTTCGGTTTCAAGAGCCGCAGGCTGTGCGTTGTGGGAGGTGTGGACCACTCATAATGTGGACCGTGTGCTGCCTCCACACCGGGTCACGACTTCCCTCCCTGGCTAAGGTTAAAGCGGGCGTAGCAGTGGGTAGTCATTTTGTCACCACCTGATAAATGATGATGAACGATAACTGATGACCACTCTGCTAGGATTTACCTGATTGCATGAGATGAGAAAAAGCGGGGGGAAAAGTGAGAGGAAAAAACATGGCCAGAGTTTTGTAATGGTTAAAAGGATGTCAGCTGCTTAACTACCGTCGGACGATCGTTAAACGAGTAGTTAGTTGCTTCGTTCGCCATTTTCCTTTATATTTAACTTGTTATTAGCATAGATGTTTATTGTGGAAGTAAACGTAAGAGTAGCAGTTGTTATCACTAATCTCATATGTTTTCTTTGTAATCTAAATGTTATATTTATTTACCAGATTCCCTGTTGCTTATCGAATACGACTAGAATAATTCCTACAGGTTCCTCCTTATGTTTTCATATGATTATAGCATCGCAAAATAGTTTTACTTAACGTCACACCTCCTGCTACAGTAGATGGAGCTGAATCCCATTAAATAGATCGTATTTCAAACGTATATGACTTGAGGTTAGTTAAGTCATTGGTGACGCTGGCGACGACAGTAGTTCCTGGGTTATGGTGAAACATAGCTTCCTCGCCTCACCGACAGAGGGAACCACAATCATTGATGAGGGAGGTGGGGAGGGAGGGGGATATATTCGGTCAAGGGTAAGTCTACGTCGCGAATACTCGATGCTCCCATACGCTGTATCGCGTTATATCCCCGTGTTCTTACGACCATCAGCGGGAAATCTGGTACCCATGGAAGGAAAATTATCTTGTGTTCGCAAGAGGCAACATTGGAAAGTGACATTATCGACGTGAAATAAAGGGCAGTAGAAATGGAGAATGGGATGTCGATATTGTCCTCCATCGTGGCTTACTTCCCGAGCACCGTACGTACGTACCACCGTCGACTTCGCCTACGGCGTTATGGCTAAAGCAAAGCATATACGACGCAGTTTAGCCCAACCAACCAGTCCATTTTTGCAAGGTAAGAATATCAAGGCGGATGTCTTTTTCACTTCTTAATATTGTAGTGTGTTAAAACATAAACATGTATCATGGATTCTAGATACATATGTGGTTTAAGTGTCGCTTGACTTGTGTCAAGAATGTATTTTCAAGCTAATTACAGTATTTCTCGTTGAGAAATATTCTCTTATATGCGTGTTCGTCGGGGATGTAACCTTGACATGTACGAGGATCAGTGCTTGTGTTTGATCACCTCAAAACCTCATCTCTTCTAGGCTAAATAGATTCACTTCGCTCGGTCGGCTCGCATAAGATTTTGTTTCTTAGGCTAGGAATCTTCATATTGGTATCTCGCCTTGTGTATCCTCCCCATCTTGCCTTTCGTTCCTGAAAGACGGTGGCCGAAATTAAACACACTAATCGACGCTGGGATGCACCAGTGAGTTATAAAGAGTGTGGATAATTTCCAGAGACTTAATTTCCGAACCCCAGACTATGAATCCAAGAATTTTGATCGCCCCTTTTCACTGCTGTAGTGCACAGCTTACTTGGCCTTTGCGTTATCGGCATGTATTACACCCAAGTCAATCCTTTTCCACGTTTACCTCTTGTAGCACAACGGAATTCATACGGCAAGCTTGCCTTTCATTTTTACCATCGATGCCGAACACTTTGCACTTATCAGTATAATAACTCATTTGCCACCTGTTTAGCCAAGGGCATCAGTTTGTCTAGGTCAGTTTGAAGCAGCAGACGTTCAGTTTCTGTTGTAGATTTATTTTCCAAGTTATCATCATCCCTTAGGCACACCACTTGTTACATCTAACCATTCTGAGGCTTTGGTCATTACCACTACTCTCTGTTTACGGCCAGTCAGCCCCTTTCCCAACCATCGAAGTACAAACCCATCTCTACTATGTGAATTAACCTTTGTTGGTAAACACTGATGTGGGACTTGATCTTTTTTTTTTTTTTTTAAATCTAATTAGATGATATCAACTACTTTCCTCCCATCGATGTTCTTTATATCATAACCCTTGGCCTAGAAATATATAGGTGAACATGCAGGAGGGTGAAAGGTGTGCACAGAATAGAGTGATTTGGAACGATTTGGTATGGTGGTGTTGACGTGCTCTCAGTGGACTGATCCAGGGCATGTGAAGCGTCCTGGGTAAACCGTGGAAAGGTCTGATGGGCGTTGCTGTGGATAGGGAGCTGTAGTTTCGGCGCATTGCACATGACAGTTATAGAATGGATGTAAGCCGATGTGGCTTTCCTTCGTCTGTTCCTGGCGCTACTTCGCTTTAGCGGGAAAGATGTTAGCGAGGAACCTTTAGGCACAGACGGAGAAAAACAGCATTCGCTCACACTCAGTCTCAAGCTTTCATGTGTAATGCTCCCTATCCACATCCAGGCCCCACAGACTCTTCCTTGGTTTCACATGCCTTGGTTCAGTCGTTTAACAGCTCGTTGACATCAATATACCAAATCGTTCCAATTCACTCTATTCCGTGCCGGCCTTTCACCCTCCTGCGTGTTCAGGCCCCGATCATTCAAAATCAATTTCACTCCATCCAATTTGGTCTCTCCCTTCTCCTTGTCCCCTCCTTTTTTGACACAAATGTCCTCTTTGTCAACCTCTCCTTACTCATTCTCTCTGTATGTCCAGCTAACAATTTACACGTGTGTGTGTGTGTGTGTGTGCTCGCGCTTGTGCTTACGCTGTCAACCCTGATAATGGCATCAGCTTTATGAAGTACGTATGATTATAATTACAGGTTGGAGAAGCCTTATAGAACTCGCATATCAGACAATAGGGAAGATTTTTAGCTGGAGGTTAAGACTGACAAGGCCATCGTAAATGGATCAGCGCCCGTCCAATGAAACCCCCTAACCTTTGAACTGATAGATTTGGTCATTCACTGATTACAACCCCGGGATTAATTCGGGGCATCAAAGCCTACGTAAGGAAGGGTCCAAAATTGGATTAGGACGGGAAATCCCACACGACTTCCATTGCAGTGTCGATACCAAAGTGGGGGAGTTTTATGCGTACGTCTGTTGACTGAATGTATTCGTTGGATGCATCGTCGAGTGTTAGATCAACATGGAGGACAGAGACTAGGCTGTGTGAAACGTGGAGAAAGTGAGGTGTTCCCCGCGCGCCGGGTGTTGACAAAGTGGTAAAAACGCGACCTTGCCTCACTCGTGCTAAGGTATCCACAACCTCACCGCCCCGCCCAACACTGCCCGACGGACGTGGGTATCCATCTGTGCCCTCCGCAGTATATAAACACACACATATCCCCTGTTACATCAGGTGTCATCCGCCACAGACGTCCGTTCCATCAGCTTACATGTAGGTGGTGGCCCGAACACCCACGGCAAGTAGATAACCTACCCTGCTATCCCAGCCCGACCCTCTTCAGACATCTTCGTGAATCGTTTAACTTTTCGTCCCTCTCCACGGGCTTCTTGCCTCGGTCCGCGGCCTTGTTCACCCTCCGCCCGCCTGGCCAGGGGCTGGGTGTTTTGTGACGCTCGCCTGATTGACTCACGGGTCTTTATGACCCAGACGCGTGGGACTTGACCTTTCGTATGCCCACATATGCGGTCATCGCTGTGGTGTCGGCCGCCTTCATCACTCCTCCGCCTCCCTCTCCTTTACGACCGCTCCCTCGCCATTACCATCCCTCCCTCCCTCCCTGACCCTGCATTCCTGGCACCCACACCCAAGTCCCCAGCCCCCGCCCCCCTTCCTTCACCACTACAACTCCCCCCCCCCCCCCCCCCCCCCCCCACACCACCCAACACCCTGCTGAGCCCCCTCCCTCAATCCTCTTACTCTCCTACTCTCACTGACTACCCTGACTCCACTACTCTCCCTTTCCATCAAAGTCACGTCCTCACACACACCACCTCCGCCGACTTTCCTCCTCGCCCAGGATCGCCTCTCACTGCCCTTCGAAACTACACTGCCATCAGGCAGTCGAGTGTCAGCCACCTGTTGCACGTACCTGCGTCGGCTTACGTCGATCTCTTCCCTCTCATTACGTCTTCGACTTCTCACACACTCACACACATCTCTCAACTCACCTCACAAACACCACATTTCAACCACCCCACCGTTCACTACTCAATCCATCTACCCAGGTGTTCTCCTCTCGGGGGTACGTAAATGGTACCTGCTACTGTGTTGTTGTTGTGTGTTTTGTTTTGTGGAGCAAAGGTAGTCACGTTCACTCAGAGTTTCATATACTATTTCATATATATTCAGTATTATATCCATATATTGATAGATACTGGGGGGTCTGGAGGCTTGAGACTCTCCCCTGTTATTACCGCTCACATACACTTCGACGTTACCACAACACAACACCATGACCACAACACCAACACACACTATACACAACACACACACACACACACACGGGTCGAACCTTAGGCGACAGCAATCGCCACACCCACCTACCCAGTGTTCAGTCCACCGGGGGTTGACAAAAGTACCACACCATTGGCCTAGGCTGTGTACGGTGTACGTGCCGTGTGTGTGTGATTTTGGCTGGATGCGAGGGAAACGTACTGACACAAACAAATATATCATACATATAAAAATAAAATAATATAACAATAATTTAAATAATATGTGTGTGTGAAGAATACAAAGAAACTGTGTACAGAATGGAAAAGGTGAAAAATGAAGTAAGGGGGTGGGACGGAATGGTGTATTAGGAATCCAGTGATGTTGCGCAAAGATGCTTGTGGCATGAGAAGAGTGAGTGTTCAGAAAGGGATATGAGCACTGAAACAAAAAGACTATAAGAAAAACACACAAACAGAGAGCATTTTGGAACATTTGCAAGGAAAAATGCAATTGATGGCAGAACCAAAAAGAAGAGACAGGAGGTCAAGAGAGGTTGCAGAGGTCAACAAAGGACAATATGAGATTGGGTGATACCATCAGTACATTTTAGGGAGAATCAAAGTGTCTGGAAGAGCTAATAGGCTCGTAAAAGGGAAAAGGTGGCATGAATCGTGAAGGGCGTAAAGGGAGGTGGATTAACAAACGAGTTTGGGAGAGGAAGAGAGAGAGTATTAATAGAAGTTATTGAATGTCGATCATTTACAAGCGGGTCGTCAGCATGGCAGCCCCTTTGGGTCGAGGTGGTGTGCAAAGTGAGAGGGTTAGGGAAAATGATTTGGTAAACAGAGAAGAGGTAGTAAAAGCTTTGCGGAAGATGAAAGCCGGCAAGGCAGCAGGTTTGGATGGTATTGCAGTGGAATTTATTAAAAAAGGGGGTGACTGTATTGTTGACTGGTTGGTAAGGTTATTTAATGTATGTATGACTCATGGTGAGGTGCCTGAGGATTGGCGGAATGCGTGCATAGTGCCATTGTACAAAGGCAAAGGGGATAAGAGTGAGTGCTCAAATTACAGAGGTATAAGTTTGTTGAGTATTCCTGGTAAATTATATGGGAGGGTATTGATTGAGAGGGTGAAGGCATGTACAGAGCATCAGATTGGGGAAGAGCAGTGTGGTTTCAGAAGTGGTAGAGGATGCGTGGATCAGGTGTTTGCTTTGAAGAATGTATGTGAGAAATACTTAGAAAAGCAAATGGATTTGTATGTAGCATTTATGGATCTGGAGAAGGCATATGATAGAGTTGATAGAGATGCTCTGTGGAAGGTATTAAGAATATATGGTGTGGGAGGAAAGTTGTTAGAAGCAGTGAAAAGTTTTTATCGTGGATGTAAGGCATGTGTACGTGTAGGAAGAGAGGAAAGTGATTGGTTCTCAGTGAATGTAGGTTTGCGGCAGGGGTGTGTGATGTCTCCATGGTTGTTTAATTTGTTTATGGATGGGGTTGTTAGGGAGGTAAATGCAAGAGTTTTGGAAAGAGGGGCAAGTATGAAGTCTGTTGGGGATGAGAGAGCTTGGGAAGTGAGTCAGTTGTTGTTCGCTGATGATACAGCGCTGGTGGCTGATTCATGTGAGAAACTGCAGAAGCTGGTGACGGAGTTTGGTAAAGTGTGTGGAAGAAGAAAGTTAAGAGTAAATGTGAATAAGAGCAAGGTTATTAGGTACAGTAGGGTTGAGGGTCAAGTCAATTGGGAGGTGAGTTTGAATGGTGAAAAACTGGAGGAAGTGAAGTGTTTTAGATATCTGGGAGTGGATCTGTCAGCGGATGGAACCATGGAAGCGGAAGTGGATCATAGGGTGGGGGAGGGGGCGAAAATTTTGGGAGCCTTGAAAAATGTGTGGAAGTCGAGAACATTATCCCGGAAAGCAAAAATGGGTATGTTTGAAGGAATAGTGGTTCCAGCAATGTTGTATGGTTGCGAGGCATGGGCTATGGATAGAGTTGTGCGCAGGAGGATGGATGTGCTGGAAATGAGATGTTTGAGGACAATGTGTGGTGTGAGGTGGTTTGATCGAGTAAGTAACGTAAGGGTAAGAGAGATGTGTGGAAATAAAAAGAGCGTGGTTGAGAGAGCAGAAGAGGGTGTTTTGAAATGGTTTGGGCACATGGAGAGAATGAGTGAGGAAAGATTGACCAAGAGGATATATGTGTCGGAGGTGGAGGGAACGAGGAGAAGAGGGAGACCAAATTGGAGGTGGAAGGATGGAGTGAAAAGGATTTTGTGTGATCGGGGCCTGAACATGCAGGAGGGTGAAAGGAGGGCAAGGAATAGAGTGAAGTGGAGCGATGTGGTATACAGGGGTTGACGTGCTGTCAGTGGATTAAATCAAGGCATGTGAAGCGTCCGGGGTAAACCATGGAAAGCTGTGTAGGTATGTATATTTTGCGTGTGTGGACGTGTGTGTGTGCATGTGTATGGGGGGGGGTTGGGCCATTTCTTTCGTCTGTTTCCTTGCGCTACCTCGCAAACGCGGGAGACAGCGACAAAGTATAAAAAAAAAAAAAAAAAAAAAAAAAAAAAAAATATATATATATATATGTAGGTTATGACGCACGTGTAAAACTCTTCCCCCTCATCACATAAGTTGTAATCAGTCACACACATTTACCTATTACCATAATCTCATACAGGCCAGTGACTCACACGTGCCCATAACTCACACTTGTGGCCCTGACTCATCCACACACACACACACACACACACACACACACACACACACACACACACACACACACACACACATCTGGCCCACGCTGACTAATGCTACGCACTCACCTGCCCACAACTAGGGCACTCATTTCCGGCCTTATGCTCTTAGGGGCACACACACACACACACACACACACACACACACACACACACACACACACACACACACACACACGCGCGCGCGCGCGCGCGCTTTCAAGCCACCACACACGTGATGCTGAATCAACAACAAACCACAAACTCACTGAGAGGCGACCAGACTACCACACACCCATGTGGGTAAGATCCTCTCATAGCTAAACTTCACCCACAATCACCCACCCTCCCGCACACACACACACACACACACACACACACACACACACACACACACACACACCCACGCTCATCTGGGCCACTAACACCTCATGACCCGGACGCATTCACCCATGGCCCACACACCCAACCAAGCTTGCCCACACAATCACTGTGGCTCCGCTGGTTTGCGCTGTCCCACAGACCACCTCATAACATCCTCTCCCTCCTCCCTCCCTCCTCCCTCTCGGCCATTCATCCAAGCTTCACGCAGGCCTTAGATGACCTTGATGACCTTCACACAAAGGGGAAAAAGTTGTGCCATGTATAGCGGTGGGGAGAGAGAAATGACCACTAGGACTCCTTATCATACACGAGTTATTTTGGGGAGCCGAGAGAGAGAGAAAAAAAAGAGCGGACCACGTTTGCCTAAGCGCGGTCCACGTCCAGCCCATGGCCAAACCCCCTTGTGGCACAAGAAACTGACGGACGGACGGAGCACCTACCCTTCCTCCCCTACATATAGAGATTCCACCCACTCCTCCCTACCTTCATGGCCTGAAGACTTACGTAACGTGAACCCGAATTCTTCCCGTCATTGACGTAAGGTCAGCACAAGCGTACGAGGTAATTCCATTGAGAAGCATAAAGAGAGAAAAGTCATACATGGGGGGGGGGCCGGATGGGGAGTGGGGAGGAATGGGAAGGAGTCAGACCTTGGGGGGAGGAGGTGAGAGGGGGAGGGAGCCACACCTTTGGGGGGGAGGGAAAACCCCCATCCCCCTCCCCTTACACTTCAGTGGTGTACCTTGCAAAACCCCTGCCAAGACGGAGGTTGTGGAGACGAGAGGCAGAGAAGGGAAAGAAGAAAAAAAAAAAAAACTGGGCGTGTGTTAGCGGCCCCGCCCCATACATTTCACGCACCGCCGGGTCGGAAGGGGTGGAGTGAGCCAGGGTTAGGGGTCGTGGGGTTTAGAGTTGGAGGGGAGTGGGTTATTAGTGGGGAAGGGTCGTACGGCGGGTGGGGAAGTGGTGATGAGGGTCGTAGGTAAGGCTTGTGGGGGGGAGTGAGATGGGGGTCGTTGGTCTGGTTGGGAAATGGGAGGGTTGTGGGGCTGGAGCTCCAGCGTTGGCGGTGGGGGGGGAGATTCAAGGAACTGGGAACGTTCTGGGCTTGGAAAAGGAGGTCGTGGGAACGGAGGGGATGTGGAACATGGGGTCGTCGGGTCAGGAAATGGAAGGGTTATGGGCCTGGGGAAATTTCTGGGGGGGTCGTGGGGGGATTCTTTGGGGGGGGGGGGGGAGGAATGAATGGGTGGAGTCCTAAGGGGAACTGGATAGTCTGTCGTTGTGGGAGGGAAGAGGGAGGGAGGATGATATCTTCTGGGGTTGGGGAGGAGGACGATGGTCTAATTAAGGGTGATTGAGGAAGGAGGAGGAGGAGGAGGAGGAAGGGAGCTGTTAGTGGCCTCTGGTGTGTCGTAACAACAAAGGTTCAGAGAAGGAGTGTTGATCTTACCTCAAGACAATACTTGACCCAACTATACAGCACACAGACCCTCAGGTAGTGGCTAATTGAGTACCCCAAGACAATACGTCCCCCCCACAGCTGTACAGTACAGACACAGCTGAATTATTACTTGTTTACACGCAGATCTTCGGACGTCTCCCATGGCTGCTTAACACAGTCCTGCTTCAGTGTGATGCAATGGAACTGAATAACGTGGGCAACCAATGGCGGTTGCACCCTCCGCTCTCACAGTGTATATAGTGCAAGGTTAAGGAAGTTAAACCAACCCAACCCTTGGCTCTAGCCTTGATCTCTGGTGGCGGTGCGGACACACACACACACACACACACACACACACACACACACACACAACCACACACTTTATATTTCTGTCTCAGTTGCCCGACAGAGGTAATGTACTGAAGAAGGTATTGTGTGTGGCGGGGTTATCGTGAAGAAGAAGCTGTGTTCGGTAACGTATTATCGTATATAACTTATTATTTTTTCCTCTGCGAAGTATCTGTTATGTCTCTCTAATCTTCACCTTAATAATCTAGGTGTCTGATCTCTTCCACTGTCTCATACAACCTCGTTAGGAACCATTGGTTTAAGTGCTGTTTGTACTCATTTGTATTCCTTCGTGTATCTAATATGTAATTAAGCTCGGTGTAAAACACGTATCTTTTTATGATTACTGGATATACGCACATTTACATTCTTCATTATGATATATTTATCGGGAAATTAAATTTGATAAACTTTTTGCAGAAACTGTGAAACAGCTGCGTCAGGTGGTCTGATATGTTTTTTTTTTGTATATCGTTAATCCTTTTTTTTTTTTCATTTCACACACAATTTGAAACTGTCATTTGGGTGGGAGCCTCTGACATTAACAGTTTACCTTTAAATAGTAACTCGATACGTACAGCCAATTGTTTTGAAATCACCATCACACCAGGTCGGTGTGAGTGTGGTGGACAGTGTGTTGCTCAAAGTTTGTGTGGTGAGAGGAGGGAGGAGGAGGAGGAAGATAGGAGGCTGTTGGTGGTTTGTGAATTTGCCTCTTCAACGATTATAGCCTCTGACACTCGTAGTAGTAGTAGTAACCCTGTCGTCATATGTGGCCGTGTGTGAATTAGCTCCAAGTACAGAAGTGGGTCTCTGAAACTTCAGCATCTGTGGGACAAACACAGTGCACTCCATCCTCCAACATCAACTCCTACCACCCAAGTGTGTGTGTGTGTGTGTGTGTCAAGTCGAGTTGCCTCGTTGGACTGTGGTTGTCAGTAGCCGTCCTCGAGCGCCGGGCGGGCGTGGCGGCGGGTCGAGGAACTAGCATCGGCTCGGTGGGCGTCGGCCGCAAAACACCGCTGGAAAGGCTAAGTTATTTCTCGCTGGGGCCAGTTGTGTGATCCGTGTGAGCAGCCACCAATCACTTCACAAAGGTCAGGCTGGCCCCGTGATGTATGTATCTCTGGGCCAGATCTTAACAGATTGATGGTCGTAAAGAATTTAAAAGACTAATTCCATTGATTTCACTCGATTTATTGAGGTATTGGTTGACCCTTCTGTAAAAAATGTGAGACAAATACATGATGTACCAGTGATGAGATACCCCTCTCTTATGTAAGAAGTTTTTAAATGTTTTTCTTTAAAGTGATTTCTGTTAGATTTTTGATGGCTGACGTCACGATTAAGTGGAATTGTAGTTTAAATGGAATTTTAGTGTCGTACCTTAAAACGGATTGTGTTATGTTTCATTTCGAATCAATTGTGTATGTTAATAGTCACAAGACTTGTAGAATATACCGAGCGAACAGCTGAGCAAACAGTGGTGGAGGGGGAAAGTTTGAGGTGGTCCACAACGCTAGGCGAAATGTGTGGTGAAATGTACCAGGAATATGTCCGTTGGTCCTCCTCCTCCTCCTCCTCTCTCTCCCTCCTCCCGCCCCGCCCCCTGGCGACTGCGCCCGTATTCTCCAGTCCACAATTTTAAGCCCCTACAACCATTATATGTCCGTGGAGTCACTCCTCCTCCCCAAGACTTTATCCAAGCGGTGAGAAATTATTTTTCCTGGGCTCCCTTATGCTGCTGAGCCACTCCACGCCGGCACTGCTTGAATGGAGCTCTAGAATGTGTGTTTGTGTGTGTGTGTGTGTTCGGGGCTTGGGTTCTAAGGCCAGAGAGGAGTATTTACAGCCAACCCTCCTTAATAACCCGCTTGGCTTATACGACACCCCCGAGACACCTCCGCCTAACTTACGACCCATAAAGGTATATTAATAATTTAATAATAGGGCAAATATCGGCTGTTGGAGTATCTGACGACATCGGGGAGGAGGAGGAGGAGGAGGCTCGTCCTCCCCCCGATGGTCGAGATAACGCTGAACGCCAGCAATTACTTCAGCAACCTCAGTAGTGGAGATTAAGGGTTTGGTGGCCCTAATCGAGGTGTGGGCCTTATGCCGTTTGATAAATTAAGCTTCGCTGGTGACTTGTAGATCATCCCAGGACTGAAACAGTTTAGCGAGCGATTGGTGTGGGCAAGCGCGTTGTGTGAGGAACTCAAATGGGTCTCTCTCTCTCTCTCTCTCTCTCTCTCTCTCTCTCTCTCTCTCTCTCTCTCTCTCTCTCTCTCTCTCGGTGTTATATCATTAAAGAACTTAATGATTTTGATACTATTGATTGTACTGGGTAATTAGTTCGTTGACCGGCACCACCCTCCCCCCTATTTAAAGTAATTAGTGCTCGTCTTAATCAGTTTGCATCATGCAGTGCTTGCTTGTGGGAGGGAGAGGGTAAGAAACTTATAACCTCATTGGGTTCTTGATTGTGTATAACAGATTGCCTGCTGCAGTAGTGTTAGGGAAGGCAGGTTTCATCTCGTATGTACATGTATGAAGACGGTTAACCCGGTTGTCCACCCCCGAGCGACAGGATTTCGTGGCATCCCATTTTCTGTGAGGGTGGTGCTCTGTCTTCGTTGTTGTGTAACCTGTTAGTGTCGTGATGTGTGGTGGCAGTGTGGTTGTTGATGGACTTCAAGGGCTTGACGGGCGAGAGTGTGTTTGCGCGTGTCTTTTGCTCTCGATTTTCTGATGGTCAGAGTGGCGTACTCATTGAGGTGTGTGTGTGTGTGTGTGTGTGTGTGTGTGTGTGTGTGTGTGTGTGTGTGTAACTAGTACAGATAGTATACCATTGATACTGTATTATATGTACACTGTCTTTGAGAGATTACCTTACTCACACATCCTCCAGAACGTAATTATTGTTTACCTTTTACAACCACAACGTTACTTAAGTACGACGTTACGAACCTTAAGATACGACGGTACGATCCTTGGGTACGTTCCGTCCTGGGGTTTGACCTGACCCTATGGGCGTCTGCACCGTCATGCTTCAGGGTAGCTGAAAGGTCGCACCGCCGTGCTGCTTGCATCTCGTACCACCATGTTCAGGAGGGTAACCCGGTCGTGCTCAAGGATCGTACCATTTCGCTTCAAGGACCTCACCATAGTGTTCAAGGGTCGCTCCGTCGTGCTCAAGGGCCGTACCATCTTGCTTCAGGGACCTCATCATGGTGTTCAAGGACCTCACCATGGTGTTCAAGGGTCGCTCCGTCGTACTCAAGGATCCTACCATCTCGCTTCAAGGACCTCACCATGATGTTCAAGGGTCGCTCCGTCGTGCTCAAGGGCCGTACCATCTCGCTTCAAGGGCCTCACCATGGTGTTCAAGGGTCGCTCCATTGTACTGAAGGGCCGTGCCATTTTCCCCTCAGGACTTGTACCATCTTGCATCGAGGGTCGCTCCGTCGTGCTCAAGGGCCAGTCAGACCTAGGCTCTGATCATAGCGACGAGGTTTCTCTTTATCCCTCCCGAGACAGAGATATTTCTTTGGCAACCAAGTGTTGAGGTGATGACGAAGCTTCTGTTCGTCTTGCTGCTGCTGCTCCTGCTGTTGCTTCTCTTAATAGCGTTTGAAGAAGCATGAAAACTTCTCTGTATTATTTTTTTTTTTATTCCCTCTTGCCTCCCTTGTCTCGCCTGAGTGCAGCTGGCCTGATCTATATTACTGGCTCGGGGTGCATTCCTTGATACTGCCAGTCCTGGTGGGGCCCGTAAGCAAGTTTTAAGTCCAGGATGCGAAGTGGGGTTCCTCCCTCCACAGGAATGTTAAAGAGGCGAGCCAAGCCGACGGGTTGGAAATATGCAGATCGCATTGTCCAGCCGTGTCCTGGTGTTGCCGGAGGAAACACCACACATGCTCAATCAGGAGTTGGGAGAAAAGAAAGGAAGGTGTTGTAACAACACGTGTGTTGTTGTCTGCCAGTGCTCGTGAGTGTTGGTTGTGTCGTTGTTCAATTTTTTTTTTCACTCCACTTTTCAGCGCACAAGTGTGACAAGGGACGTTGAATTTCTCTCTCCTCTCTCTCTCTCTCTCTCTCTCTCTCTCTCTCTCTCTCTCTCTCTCTCTCTCTCTCTCTCTCTCTCTCTCTCTCTCTCTCTCACATACATCCAGATGCCCATTTACCGAGAGGAGGATGAGCGCCTAGGTATGGTGTAAGCTGACTGCCCCGCCCAGGATTCGAACCCTGGCCGATCCTTCTTCAGGCTGGCCCGCGCTGACTCACGGCCAGTTATGCTTAATATGTATGTGTGTGTGTGTGTGTGTGTGTGTGTGTGTGTGTGTGTGTCAGGGGTGGAGGTACCCACCCGGTGTCTTCCCTACCCTGCCTTCATAACGTGATCAGACTCTCCCGCACGTTCTGTAATTTCTCTTCTATGTCAGTGAATTACGTCGTCTCGTTTTTATCGACTGTATTTTTAGGTGTATATATTTTTTTTTCATTAATTATATACAGTGGGTTGGCCATGAAACCATACCGACGTAAGGAGAGCCATATGAGATATTGCTAGATCAGGGTTTCGTAATTACTGCAGTGGGATTGCTCACGACTCACGAATACAAATACGAATAATTACGGGCGCCGGTAATTATGTGAAGTTATTGAACCACCTGAGGTGAATTACGGGGGGATGGGAGTGGGGGGGTTGGGCCTCCATTCCCTCTCACCACATCCCATGGCCTGGATGTCTTGGGTTATATATATATATAAATATATGTAGTTGGCGTTCGGTAAATGTCATGATTAATGTTGATGGATGCGTTAGCGAGCATCAACCAATCGCTGCCCCAGGTCACTGATCGTTAAGAGGGTCACGCGCGATTTTTCTTCGTTTTTTTTTTCTTTCTTTTTTTTTTGGGGGGGGGGGGTGTCACGGCTCGATGATTATCATTAGTATTTGTAGACATTTGCAGCTTTGCATTTAGAAGTCTTCATCCGGTGAGGTGGCATTAAAACACACACACACACACACACACACACACACACACACACACACAGGGTCATTCGGTCGTTTTCACAGACCGCCGTCTTCATGATTAGGGTTCTCTGGTCCTATTGGTGGTCACGGGGTAAATTGTCTTGGTCCAACCACCCACCTCCCTGGCTGGCTGGCTGGCCACCAGTCCTCATCCAGGAGTCTCACCAGCCACGTTTCGTCATCCAGCGGACTTATTGACCGGATCTGTTCATCCAGCAGACGTATTGGCCAGACCTGATCATCCAGCAGACATCCTGGCCAGACCTGTTCATCCAGCAGACTTATTGGTTAGACTTGTTCATCCAGCAGGCATCCTGGCCAGACCTATTCATCCAGCAGACTTAATCGCCAGATGATCATCCAGCAGACTTAATGGCCAGACCTGTTCATCAGGCAAAGTTATTGGCCAGACCTGCTCATCCAGTAGACATTCAGTCCACACCTTTTCATCCAGCAGACATACAATGCACACCTGTTCATTCAGCAGACATACAGTCCACACCTGTTCATCCAGCAGACATACAATGCACACCTTTTCATCCAGCAGACATACAGTCCACACCTGTTCATCCAGCAGACATACAATGCACACCTTTTCATCCAGCAGACATACAGTCCACACCTGTTCATCCAGCAGACATACAATGCACACCTTTTCATCCAGCAGACATACAGTCCACACCTGTTCATTCAGCAAACATTCAGTCCACACCTGTTCATTCAGCAGACATACAGTCCACACCTGTTCATCCAGCAGACATACAGTCCACACCTGTTCATCCAACAGACTTACAGTCCACACCTGTTCATCCAGCAGACATACAGTCCACACCTGTTCATCCAGCGGACATACAGTCCACACCAGTTCATCCAGCAGACTAACTAGCAAGACCTCGTCACCGAGGACCTGAACTAGTTAGCCACTAGCGTAACCACACGTCTTCATCAATCACCTACTCTGCTCACTCAGCATCTCCTCTCATCCAGGCCTCCTCGTTCGTCCATCGTTGTCAGCCGAGGTTAGGCAGTCGTGGGAACGCGCCCAGACCAGCCAGGGAAGGGGACCTGACCCAAAAGCCGCCAGAGGTCTGGGGGGATGATCCCTGAGTTGGCAAAGAATGATCCTGGGTCACCTGATGTGGTTGTCACCTCTCTTGAACTCTCTTTTCTGTGTGTATATATATATATATATATATATATATATATATATATATATCCCTAGGGATAGGGGATTAAGAATACTTCCCACGTATTCCCTGCGTGTCGTAGAAGGCGACTAAAAGGGGAGGGAGCGGGGGGCTGGAAATCCTCCCCTCTCGTTTTTTTTTAATTTTCCAAAAGAAGGAACAGAGAATTGGGCCAGGTGAGGGTATTCCCTCAAAGGCCCAGTCCTCTGTTCTTAATGCTACCTCGCTAACGCGGGAAATGGCGAATAGTTTAAAAGAAAGAAAGAAAATATATATATATTCCTATGAGTCCACGGGGAAAATGAAACACGATAAGTTCCCAAGTGCACTTTCGTGTAATAATCACATCATCAGGGGAGACACAAGAGAGAAATATAACAGTCAGTTCAGTTGATATACATCGAAGAGACAAAGCTAGGACGCCATTTGGTAAATGGTAAATATATATACACACGTATATATTGGTAAATACACACACACACATACACACACACTGGGATACTGATATGTTTGTGACCTTTCTTGACCTCTTTTAGTTTTTAGTGTTTTAGTTTTTAAAATAGTGGGATACCTCATACATTCGTGACCTTTCTTAACCTCTGTCTATTTTATCCCCGGGTGCCAGACGTGCTTGTGAAGTCTCTTGACCTTTCTCAGTTCTTCGTATCTTTTTACCCCGGTTTGATGTCGGTAACTGTACAACATACTTTAATAATGGGTCTAACAGGAAAATTGTCTGGCTTGAAAGTTAATATATTGTCTTCTTTTCTCGTAGATCGTCGGATCTCTTAGAAGTTAATCCGGCATTTGCTTCTGTTATATCGTGTGGACCTTAACTTAATTAACTAGGATTAATGAAGATAGTCACTAATAACAGCTTGGAAATCTTACGTCTTTTTTTTTTTATTTTCTTAATATCTTTGTTGTATTTATAATCGTTGAATGCATTACGTTCATCTTTTCTGGGTCGATTTCGATATTCTGGAGACGGAGGCGGTGAATCAAGAGAGAACCTTCACATTTCACAACAACAGTATTACCAGCATCACATTTCTCTCGTTTTGTAGTGTTTTAAACCCCTTCTGGTCGGTAGAGCTCAAGATATTGTATCGTGGCCTGAATTTACCCTCGTCAGCTGAACTAGGAGACTTCATTTCGGTATTTTCCTTCTTATGTCTTCTGTAGCTTATGGTATGAGCTGAGACGAGGTTGATAATTGTACTCTGTCGGTACCATGAGCTATGCTTAACCCCATTTTTCCTCCCTCACTTAGAAGTGTGTATTATGTCCTCTTGTTTCTCTGTACGTTGATCCGGTTGCTGATTACCCGTGCCTTTGTGGCCTTGCTGTGGGTCATCACCGCTCGTGTGGATCATATCCAGATCACTGTGTCCAGGGATGTTCCCCTCCTGTGGTCCAAAGATTCGACGGGGCTGTCATAATGTTTTTTCCTACCGTTTCGTATTATTTTTTTTTCTCTCCTACCGTTTCGTATCGTCTTTTTCTTTCTCTCTCTTTCGAGTGACATTATTTTTTTCCTAGCTGCTGCCATCTGACGTTCCATTTTAAGTCGGATATTTGTGTTATCATTGTGGGTGTGGTAGAAGCTGTCTCCGGGCGTAGATGTTTAAGGGCTGTGCATCGGCCGCCTCGGATGTGAATCGACTTGGATCAAGTGGGTGCAGATCGGCTCGTTCAGATGGCTGTAAATCGACAGGATCAGCTCGCTGTAAATCGACAGGATCAGCTCGCTGTAAATAGGCTGGATCAACTGGCTGTAAATCGGCTGGATCAACTGGCTGTAAATCGGCTGGATCAACTGGCTGTAAATCGACAGGATCAGCTCGCTGTAAATCGGTTGGATCAGCGTACGGTAAATCGTGTGGACCAGATGGGTTTTCAGTGTTGTTAAGAAACTACAACCACGTCGTTGCCTTTCCTATTATTCCTTTCTTTTTTTTTTTTTGTAATAGATGAACTCTCTCGCTTCAAAATTTCGTATGCATTTGGCACGTCTATCGCGTCTTGCTCGCCGTAGACCGAGCTGAAGTATATTGTGTGTAGATGGTGTCAGGTCTTCATATTTGCACGGTGTGCCACCAGTCTGGGCTACACGCCTGAGGGTCGTTTTGAGTGAGTTTCTTTTG
Source organism: Panulirus ornatus (assembly GCF_036320965.1). Taxonomy (NCBI): domain Eukaryota; kingdom Metazoa; phylum Arthropoda; class Malacostraca; order Decapoda; family Palinuridae; genus Panulirus; species Panulirus ornatus. Next base: position 20,623,321 of record NC_092233.1, on the reverse strand, counting down.
CATGTGTTTCAGTAAGATTATGTCGACTTTGTTTCAACGTGTGTTATATATATTTTTTTCCCCTGCGAAATCTTGGTTGCGAATTCATTCATCTCTCTCTCTCTCTCTCTCTCTCTCTCTCTCTCTCTCTCTCTCTCTCTCTCTCTCTCTCTCTCTCTCTCTCTCTTAGTAGGGTCTGTGAACTACTAGGGTGCGTGACTGCTTGAATTGAGCTGCCTTCCTAGGCGACTGACTGTTAGGTGCGTGTCCGTTTGATCTGTGTGAGTTAGAGTGCGTGGCCAGGTGACCACTGATGGGGTAGGGTGCGTTAGTGAGAGACTATCCTCACCCTGGGTTAGAATGCGTTTTCACGTAATGCAAGGTGAGGGTGCGTGGCCACAGGACCAGTAGTGAGGTAGAGCGTGTGGCCCCATATGACTCGGGCTGAGGTTGGGTGTGTGGGTTCGTGGTCGATGCGGTGGTAGGGTGCGTGAACCTACGAGTATTATCTGAAGACGTGACCATATCGCATGTGCCGGGGTGTGTTGCATGGGTGCAAGCCTGGGCTTAGGGGAAGGGTGCGTTGTCGTGTGATGTTCACCGCGGTAGAGTGGCTTGGCCACGTGAAGCCCGTCAAACTTGAGTGCGGGGCCACTTGAAGTCCGTCAAGGTAGATCGCGTGGACACATGTCGCCCACTAGAGTGCGTTGCACATTATGCGTGCCAAGATAGAGTTGTTAGCCATATGATATCCATCACAGGAGAGTGTGTGTGGCCACATGGCTCGTGCTGAGCTAGGGTGAGTTTTCATATGACGCCCACCGCGGAAGGGTGCGTGGACTAGCTAGAGTGCGTTGTCGTATGACGTCGACAGCAATAGGGTTTGTGGTCACGTGAAGTCCACCAGAGAAAGAGTGCGTGGCCGCATGACGTCCACCACTCGGGTGCCTGGTAGGGCGGCACCAGCACGTTAGAGTGCGTGGTCAGGCACCAAGAACGCACCTCGTTGCCAGCCTTGGTGCAGTACTGGGTTGGGGAAGACTAATGCATACAATTAACCCAATGTCAGGCAATTAGATTTTAATTAAGGCTGTATAATAACGTGGCAAAAAATAGTGTGGGTGGTGCTTTGGCGCAAATGGAAGCGGGCGTGGCTTCGAATCCCAGCTTGTGGTTGGGATGGCTCTGGCAACAGTGGACTGTATGATGCGCTGGCCGAATTGATGCTGGCAACACTGAATTTTATGTTTACGTATAAAGAGTGGTTGTGTATTATCATTAAGGTGATAGAAAACAAGTTCTGTTATCTTTCCTGAAGTGTATATATATATATATATATATATATATATATATATATATATATATATATATATATATATATATATTGTGATCCTTTCCAATAAATATATATATATATATATATATATATATATATATATATATATATATATATATATATATATATATATATATATATATATATATATATTTAATTCTAAACGGGGAAAAATTTTTAAGTCGCAAAATTTCAGGATGATTATCCACACAAAATTAGCTTAGCCAATTATGAACCCGCTTGAGTGCGACGGCACGACCCTTGAGCACGACGGCACGACCCTTGAACACGACGGCACGACTCTTGAACACGACGGCACGACCCTTGAGTACGACGGCACGACCCTTGAGACCGATGGCACGACCTGAGCACGACAGCACGACCCTTGAGTACGACGGCACGACCCTTGAGCACGACAGCACGACCCTCGAGTCCTTCAGGCCTTCTTGGCCTCTTAGAGCTAACCCTTGAGGACCAGGTCGTACCGTTCGCGTTCCAGGAATAATCAATAAATGAAGATTATATTTTCTGACGGTATTACCCCACCACCCTCGAGTGAACAGATCGTAATTACGGTCATAATTATCTCCGCGGGTCGCGAGAGAGAGAGAGAGAGAGAGAGAGAGAGAGAGAGAGAGAGAGAGAGAGAGAGAGAGAGAGAGAGAGAGAGAGGTATTTAACCACGTCCAGTAACTTACGGTTATAATTACCCTGTTAATGCTTTGCGTTCTGGGTGCGGTCCATCACCAGCCCTTTACAGGAGAGGACGAAGTCCCTGTGGAATTCATCACCTCCACCAGCTGGGATGAGCCAATCTGTCTGGGATGTGTTGGGTTGACGCCGTCCAGCCCTAACCAGCATCGGTCAAGGAGTACTTAAGGTGACTCCGTGAACACACGATCCTGGTATATATATGTATATATATACATATATATATATATATATATGTGTCTGTGTGTGGGTGTGTGTGTGTGTGTGTGTGTGTGTGTGTGTGTGTATGTGTGTGTGTGTGTGTGTGTGTGTGTGTGTGTGTGTGTGTGTGTGTGTGTTGAGGCCGGGGGGTTACCGGACTCTGCCGAAAAGAGGTTATACCGCCAGGCTCTGTACTGATGGGAGTGCGCTCTCGTCAAAGAACTCACTCCTAGGGACTCGACGTTTCCTTCCCACTGGAAGTAGCGCAGCCTTGGGTTGCAGAAGCCTTTAGAAAAAGAGGTCCTTCACAGAAATTGTTCCTGGGGAAATTATGAATGAATGTGTGTGTGTGTGTGTGTGTGTGTGTGTGTGTGTGTGTGTGTGTGTGTGTGTGTATGTGTGTCATATATTATAACTATATACTTAATTCTGTTGCCGGACTACCCTGTATATCCATGTGCTGAAATACTCTCCTGGGTGTCCACATCCTGCATTAGGTTAAAACTAGGACGTGCTTCCCATGTTTGGTCACCGCCGTTAAAGAAGCACAAAGAACTAATAGAGAAGGTCCAGACGAGGGCGGTAAAGATGGCACTTGAAGTAAAAAAAAAAGAAAAAAAGAGGTGAGTTACGGCCCGTGGCTCGTAAATCTTTCCACCATGGAAGAGGGAAGGGCCATGAGAGGGGGTGACTACGTCACAGCCTTTAAAAGTTTTTGAAGGTGTCTGATGATGTGAACGGTAAACAGGTGGAAGAGAGAGACCATGATGTTGAATTAAGGAAGAAACGTGTTAGAAAAGTCGTCAAGACATACTTCTATGGTATTAAGGGTTGTGGATGAGTGGGACAAACTGATTGATGAAGTTGTACATCCTAGCAGCATACAAGTGTTTGAGAGAGTTGTATGATCAGAGAAAATTCAAGAGATGGGTTCCCACGAGTGTAAAACTCCCTCACCGCACAGTACAGGAGATAGGGGCCCCACGAGTGCACAACTCTCTCTCTCTCTCTCTCTCTGCACAGTACAGATGGGTCACTACGAGTGTAAAACTCCCTCACCGCCCAGTACAGGAGATGAGGCCCCACGAGTGCAGAACTGTCTCCTTGTATAGTATAGGAGATGAGGCCCCACGAGAGCAGAACTCCCTTTCCTCACAGCATAGGAGATGTGGGCCCTACGAGTGTAGAACTCTCCTCCCTGTGCGGTACGAATATGTAGTCTTTAATAGGTAATTACACACACACACACACACACACACACACACACGAGGAGGGTCAGGGTAGTGAGAAAGTGGTGCCATACCTTCTTTGTCGAGCCTAATGACCGGTTGCAGCCTCTGGTTAATGGATCACATTAATTGAATTTGTTAGAAGTTATTCGAACTGATAATTAAAATTCCCTTATTGGGCAGGGGTGGACTTTCATGTAGGGGAGGGTTAGGGGCAGGGGGTGGAAAGGACCTAATCACTACCTTTACAACCTTAAACTCGTACCTCCTGGGAAGGGCAGACCTACCCAATGGTAGACTAGTCCCTCCTGGTGAAAGAAGAAAAAAAAAAAGTGAACTTGTGATCCATTGTGATTGCTTTGGCGTTCAAGCCTAGAATGACATGTTAGGGAAAAGATATAATATTTGTGTAAAGAAAGAAAGATAGATTTTTGTTTAAAGTCGACTTAACGAGTCTATCTTTTTGTCTAGTCGACTTAGCGAGTCTATTTTTTTCTTTATTTTGATTGTATAAGAGACTGCGTTCCTGAGATCATGTACGTGGGAAGATATCTCGAACTTTGAGTAGCGTTGCTGGAACCTGAGCTTAAGGATAGTGTAAGTGATTTAGTGTAGAGGAGGACGTGGTCTGGGAATTGTGGGATGCTGAATAAAACCCCTCCCTGAGTCAATGCGAGTAAATAACACCCCTACCTGAGTCAATGTGAGTAAATAACACCCCTACCTGAGTCAATGTGAGTAAATAACACCCCTACCTGAGTCAATGTGAGTAAATCGTATATGCAGCTGAGTAAATCCTATATGAACCTAGAATATACCCGTGTAGCCTGGATCCGGTGGTAGTGTAGAATATACTCGAGTAGGAGGTGAATCCTACAGTAGTTTTAAATGGGTTTACATGGGTTTAACCTATGTGATTTCAGTGGCACAGATTACCAATAGTAGATGTGGATTCAAAATAGGGAAATTAATCTTATCATTGTGCATACACAGTGTAACATAATGATTTTATCTAATGTTTTGCCCATTTCGGTGTTAATGGGAGAAATATAACTGACCGTTATAACCCTGAATCATTTGCCCATTTCACTGTAAATGGAAAGATATAACGCCATTGTAACCCAGGAAATATTTGCCCATTTCACTGTTAATGGGGAAATATAACTCGCCATTGTAGCCCTGAATAATCACGTATATTTACTCAAGTGTAAATGGGAAAAGAAAGAATTCATTTGCTTACCACTGTAACCCTGACTGATTACGTATATTTACCCACTTAAGTGTAAATGGGAAGAAAGAACCAATTTACTAGGCTGTCGAACCTAGGATGATTTCGTATATTTTCCCTCCCACTTCATTGTAAATGGGAAGAAATAACTTAACTTCCAACTACAACCCTGAACAGTATCTTACATATTTCCTCCCCACTTCATTGCAAGTGAATAAAGTGCTAACACCAGTTGACAGAACTGGAAAATATATTTATAGCCGTCTGTTTGACCCCCAGCCATAACTCCCGCATTTAAACCCGTCGATTACCATGTGCAGTTTACGTCCCCCTGGAGCAGTAGTCGGAGGAAAAAAGAAAATGGTAATTTCCTCAGGGTGTGGACACAGGTGTAGTATGACGGGGGTAGTAGATAAGGGCCCAGGGGTGACATCCGGCGAGTAATGTGAAGACACCTGTTACACACCGGGGTAAAGTCGAACGTGGCGTCATGGCGCAGTCGTGAGCAACGTTATGAATGCGTCGTGGGTATGATGCATTGGGGGTGTGGAGGGTGCGTCGGGGTGAGGGGAGGGCCGCCTGGTCATCATGATCTGGGTGCGGGGCGGAACGACACACACAGGGAAGATGATCCACACCAACACCCGGGATGACTTGAATGATGAGAGAGAGAGAGAGAGAGAGAGAGAGAGCGCCTCTGGTTTCGTCTCTCTCTCTCTCTCTCTCTCTCTCTCTCTCTCTCTCTCTCTCTCTCTCTCTCTCTCTCTCATGGGCGGCTCATGTGCACGTCCCCCTGGGGATAAGGGAGAAAGAATACTTCCCACGTATTCCCTGCGTGTCATACAAGGCGACTGAAAGGGGAGGAAGCGGGGGGACTGGAAATCCTCCCCTCCAGTTTTTTACTTTTCCAAAAGAGGGAACAGAGAAGAAGGCCGAGTGAGTATTTTCTCTCCAAGGCTCAGTCCTCTGTTCTTAACGCTACCTCGTTGGCACGAGAAATGGCGAATGTGTATGAAAGAAAAAAAAAAAAAAAAAAAAAATATATATATATATATATATATATATATATATATATATATATATATATATATATATATATATATATATATATGTATGTATGTATGTATGTATAGCGAGCATGAATCATTAGTACAGTCTCGTCAGGCAACTTCCCACTCCAATGTTCACATTCTCCTGCTACTGGGAGAAGCGCAGGAGCCTTTGGTGTCAGGTACCACTAGAAAGAGCTCCTAGGTTAACACAAGCACTCCTCAAAAGCCGTTCTAGGGTAATTATTAAGATAAAATTTAAAGATAGTGTAATAAAAGATTTCCTTATTGCTCGTGTGTTTACATATACACAGACACACTTGATGGTCGTGACTTTGTATCAAGGGAAGGGAAAGTGCGAGTGTGGTGTTCCCCTGGGTGGTTGAGTCGCTCCAGAACCTCAGGTAATTAAGGTTAGTAGAAGAAGCAAACCTCATAACCCAAGCAAGGCCAACCCTCACGGGTGTTGTTTTAACCCGCTGGATGGTAATATATATATATATATATATATATATATATATATATATATATATATATATATATATATATATCATCAGGGGAGACACAAGAAAGAAATATAACAGTCAGTTGATATACAACGAAGAGACGTAGCTAGGACGCCATTTAGTAAACATGCGATTGTCCAAGACGATATATATATATGTATATATATATATATATATATATATATATATATATATATATATATATATATATATATATATATGTACTCTTTCTTTCCAGTAAGACTTCCACGTTGGTTTGTGATAAAGTTGCAGACCTGTCTTGACATCAGGGTTTGCAGTCAGAGGTCGTATTTAACTGTGTTTCTCTCCTCTCATAAATTCGTTAGCATGAGCTGCTGGAGTGATTTAAGTACCTTCAGGTTATCTGGTTAGTATACGAACTGTAGTATGTCTTGCTGGTCTTGGTGGTGATATGGTTAAGGTGGATGTTTGGTTTTCCTGTGGATTGCTTACTGTCTTCGTAATTATTTGAGTTCGTTGATATCTGTTGAGATCCTCTCACACGGTGGGTACATAATCTGTAATTATCATCTTCTTTTAAAAAGAAAAGAATTGATAATATGATCGTTGTTACAGTGAAGAAGTCCTCATGTATCAGGGCGAGATTTTATGTAACCACTGGACCAAGCAGTACGAATGAAGACAAACATGCAATAACAGACCATTGGTGTCCTTGCGAGGGTGTTGGTGATAGTGGGAGATCAGAGAAACATAGAGATTAGTGGGGTAAGATGAGAAACATAGAGATTAATGGGGTAAGATGAGAAACATAGAGATTAATGGGGTAAGATGAGAAACATAGAGATTAGTGGGGTAAGATGAGAAACATAGAGATTAATGGGGTAAGATGAGAAACATAGAGATTAGTTGGGTAAGATGAGAAACATAGAGATTAATGGGGTAAGATGAGAAACATAGAGATTAGTGGGTAAGATGAGAAACATAGAGATTAGTGGGTAAGATGAGAAACATAGAGATTAGTGGGTAAGATGAGAAACATAGAGATTAGTGGGTAAGATGAGAAACATAGAGATTAGTGGGGTAAGATGAGAAACATAGAGATTAGTGGGGTAAGATGAGAAACATAGAGATTAGTGGGGTAAGATGAGAAACATAGAGATTAGTGGGGTAAGATGAGAAACATAGAGATTAGTGGGGTAAGATGAGAAACATAGAGATTAGTGGGGTAAGATGAGAAACATAGAGATTAGTTGGTAAGATGAGAAACAGAGATTAGTGGGGTAAGATGAGAAACGCAAACGAATGGCTTAGTGTAGAAATGCATTTGGATTTCATTTGTTTTTAAGGAGGCGCAGAATCATTTGGAGAGACTTGAAACAAATGAAGCGAATCATTTGCCTAGTCGAATCTTAAGATTCTGACATTGTGATCGACATTATTATAATTGCCAGTCGTCAAAAAGCAATGGGAGTGATTGATGCTTCGTTTATTGCATTGATGCCATTGTAAATGTACCTCTTTATCATGTTGTAGGATGGGGAAAGCTCTCTCTCTCCTGCGAGTATTACTTTAGATTTACCTACGTTTTACGGGGGACTGTACACCGTCTTTATCTGACTGATCAGGGAGAAATGTGAATGAGAATTATAAGCCTTCAGCCCGAGTTGCTTTTGATGTGAATAAGAGCCTGGCCGTGTCCCTCTGCGATGTACAGGGAACGAAATGGTGAAATAGTATCATGAGCTTGTTAATTCTAGCGTGATAAGGCAGAGAAGGCATGGTAAGGATGGGCGTGAGGACACACTGATGATATACTTCAAGGGTCACGCCCATGTGGGGGTCAGCGGTGCGGGACACACAAGCCCCGAGGGCGTCGTCTCCTGCGGCCCTCCCTCCCTCCCTCCACTGGGAGAAGCGGAGGATGATGCTACCAGCACCACAAGAAGTGGAGGAGGATGCTACCAGCACCACAAGAAGCGGAGGATGATGCTACCAGCACCACAAGAAGTGGAGGAGGATGCTACCAGCACCACAAGAAGTGGAGGATGGTGCTACCAGCACCACAAGAAGCGGAGGATGATGCTGCCTGTGCCACAAGAAGTGGAGAATGATGCTCTCAGCACCGCAAGAAGTGGAGGAGGATGCTTCCAGTACCACAAGAAGCGGAGGATGCTGCTTCCAGTACCACAAGATGCTCCCAGTACCACAAGAACCTAACCAGTAACATACACAGTGCTCGGAATCTCTCCTACATTGACCTGCGTCACCCTGGGCGAGTCCTGGGCTTAGATGTAAAGTGTCTACTTATAAGACACATGTAATTAAAAGTGACGATCGCTTGGTCTCAAAGGAAAATTATTTAGCCGTGTGTCCGTAAATTACGGAGTATGACTGTCCTCACTCCAAATCCTAACGTCACGTACGGTTCCGAGCGCATGTAAAAGCTAATAATTCTCTTATTCTCCCGATTATTAACGATTACGATTATCATAACGTTATCGCAGGGAAGTCCTATCAGATTATGGAATAATCGTTGGATCACTGATTGGGTAAAATACGAAGTTTCTAATTGTAGTGTGATGTAGGGATGAAAGTGCGCTAGAGGAATGTCCTGAATTCTTAAGACATTAAGAGTCACTCGAGAAAATGTAAGGCTTTGTGGCACTTGGGCGCCTCCTTAACTACCACAGGATTTGAGGAGCAGCTGTGTTGGTATGAAGACAATTTGCATTCGCCACAGAGATCGTCACCGTGTGTGTGTGTGTGTGTGTGTGTGTGTGTGTGTGTACTGGATCTTTTGACAGAATTCAAGGAATGTCACGGGAAGAGTGTAGGAGATAGGGGGGGTTGCCGAAGTTGCCCCACGCGTACCTCCTCCGACGAGATTTTGCGCGTCACGATCACCGCCAGAGAGAGAGAGAGAGAGAGAGAGAGAGAGAGAGAGAGAGAGAGAGAGAGAGAGAGAGCAGACATACACGCACGCACACACATGAACATAAACATACACACTTATATGCACCGCGGGTTGAACTCGAACACAGGGCAGGACGCCTGGCTACCTCCACCACACGGAGATTAAAAGACACGCCCACACACGGGCGAGGTACTCCCCACCTGGGTATCGGCAGGGTTAGTGCCGGCTGCGTGCAGTAAGAACCGCTTATAGTGGCCCTTCTTCATTTATGATTTATACTTGCTTTCAGCTTCGCAAGCGCTCCGATAATTTCATCTGTTCCCATAATGTTACACCCAGCAGGCTGGCGCAGATTGCAGTCCTCTGTTGCATGGAGTATGAGCTCATAGACAGAGTTCCAGACTGGTGCTGGTGTTATGCAGTGTCTCGCGGACATCCACGGACACTCGCATGATACCTGGTGTCAGTTAGAGACATCCCCGGACCCTCGCTTGTTACCTTTTATCTGGTAAAGACATCCACGGACACTCGCATGGTACCTTCCTAACTCTTTAAAAGACCATCCATCGTCCACGGACACGGACGTGGTACATGGTGTAATACCTCTTTACTATTGAGATCTTCCCCCTTTTCCCCAAAGTATGCCTAAAATATAAGGAAGGTGCGGGTGTATGAAAACAAAGAATTCCCGTCGGAGCCATCTCCAGAGGGCCGGCCCTCAACACTAGCCGGAATCGCCAGGATGAAGGTTGTGGGGTCATGAAAACTCACGGGGGTTTGTCATGGCTTCCCAGGGAGGCTGTGTGTGTGTGTGTGTGTGTGTGTGTGTGTAGAGTTGTTGGTAAAGTTACCACACCGGGTGATGGTGATGGATGGCGACCCGTTTTCGCCGAGGGTGTTCCAGGAAACCCTCGCCCCCTGCTCCCGCCAGAGTCTTCCAGCCTCTTTCCAGAGGTTCATCACCAGGAGATGCATCACTGGCTGAAGGTCTTGACGTGAGAACGCTGGCCTGGCCTGGCCTGGCCTGGCCAACTTGGCTTGGCCTAGCCAACCTGGCCTGGCCTAACCAACCTGGCCTGGCCTAGTCAACCTGGCCTGGCCTAGCCAACCTGCCTGGCCTAGCCAACCTGGCCTGGCCTGGCCTCTTGCAGTGCGGCTCACGGTGAAATATTAATATCAAGGGCGTTTCATCCAGGTGTACAGTCATTAATGAGAAGCGCGGGTTGCGCCACGGCGAAGAGATGCGACGTTAAATGGATCACTGGTAACGTGGTCTCTCGCCACCTTAATAACTGCGACGTGATCTATTTATTCATTTTTTTTTTATGATGTTGTTGGTTCGAATCGCAGGCAAAAGGGGCGTCGTCAAGGCTCTAAATGAACTTTAATACGGGTTTGGGGAGATGGAGAAGGAAGAGGAGTTAGAAAAAATATATTGGTACACATTTCACAAAGTCTAGGTCCCGTGAATCTGAAACGGGTTATTGTTAGTGAAATATGAATTCCAATTTAGTTATAATCCTGAATTACTTTGAATTCCAATTTAGTTATAATCCTGAATTACTTTGAATTCCAATTTAGTTATAATTCTGAATCACTTTGAATTCCAATTTAGCTATAATCCTGATTTACTTTGAATTCCAATTTAGTTATAATCCTAATTTACTTTGAATTCCAATTTAGTTAGAATCCTAAATTACTTTGAATTCCAATTTAGTTAGAATCCTAAATTACTTTGAATTCCATTTATGTAGAATCCGAAATTACTTCGATCCAGTTTAGTTAGAATCCTGAATTACTTTGAATTCCAATTCAGTTTCAGTCCTAATTGTGGTTAAATCTTTTGAATGGTGTCGATGATACGGAACAGCAAGCAACCTTAGCAGGCAAGTGTTAGGTCGAGACACATAGGAACGAATGGCACAACAACACCTCGAAGGTGTGGAAAGGGCAGTCCGGGTGTTGGGGCAAGTGTTTACCAGACAGGTGTAGTACGGCCGCCTTACGCGAGGTCTCCCGCCACTGTGGTTGCATGGGAGGGTGGAAGGTTAATTGGCTCAGCTATAAAGGTACTGTTCGTGGTGTTTATGACATTAGTCTCTGGGGAGTGTATATTGTCTTTATATAAACCCTGAAGGGTATGAATGCTCCAACCTAGAGCTGCCAACCATTACGTTTTTGTCGTATTTATTACTTTTTTTTTCTTCTTTTTAGATAGATACGCCAGTACGATTTTTCTTAGTTTATTGATATTATGGTCGTATTTCCATGTCTTTTATATGTTTTTTTGTATGTAATGTATGGGAAGTTCACAGGGGTGCACTGTTCACTGCACAGTGTACGTTCTCAATCGAGCAGGCAAGTACTAACGCAGTGGACAAATTAACAGTCGGACATCGGTCACTTTCCGATCATTTCGCGCGAATGATCGAACCAATTGTTGGACAGTCGGTCCTACCGTCCGATCATCATATCTCTACCTTGTGTGACCAGGCTGCTCTTACACCTAGGCCAGGAAACTCCTGAGGCTTAAAGCGAAAAGTCGCGCCAAATTATCATGTACAGAAGTGGATAAGAAGTGACGAGTGAGTCCCCTTCCATCTATTGCTGTTCTTCAAAGAAGCAAAGTTTGATTTGGTAAGACTTTCTGGAGGGACAGATGAAGAGGAACAACGAAAATTTTACTAGAAGAATCAAATCCTCAGCACGTACGTTACGTCATCACAGTTTGTTTGGGTCTTGACCATTGATTAACGGGGTTAAGATGAACTACTTTGTATAAACCCGATCCTTTCCTGCTAGATTTAGTGCAGCTAATATCTAACAAACCAGAGAAAAGTTCATACATTACCACTACAAATGCCGAAACATGTCTACGTAAAACATTTAAAAAGTGATATAAAAAAAAGATTATCGTCACAAAAAAGTGATATGATGAGAATTATTGTCTGAAAGTGATTTCAAATGTTCAGTTTGCAGTCAAAACAGGTGTTATGGCGGTTAGTCACTGTGAGTGCGCGTTCGCAGAGTTTGAAAAATCATATCTCGTTCCAGTATTAGTTGATGAATTATGTTTTCCCTTTAACTCCTGCGCAAGTCTCCGTGATAAACCTCAAAGACAAGAAAATAGTTCACAGTGGACGTATATATATATATATGATGTAAAGGCAATGTGTATGTTTGTGTGTGTAATACTTAAAGTGTTTGTAAGTAGCGGTTTGTAGTGTACGAGGAGGAAGTTTCTGCAGTCATGGGATGCCATTGTATCATAACATCGTTCGTCCGTCCTTTACAGTGTTTACTTTAACGTTTGCGTAAATCATTTTTTGTTTTCACACATGAGCATTTCAAATGTCACATCATTCACGTGTGTGTTTGCTTACTCGGAAACATGTGTTTACGTTCGTGAAAGGCTCCAGACATTGGCTTATGTACATGGAATCGTGAAATGAGCTTTGGAAGGCATGGTCAGGGATGTGCTTTAGAGAAGAGACATGTTTGATGCAGCGAACGGTCAGTCACGTGCAAATTTCATTCGTATGTTGACAGACAAATTAAAAAGAAATAGATGACAAAACTGATGCATTGATTAATGATAGAGGCCTCTCTATGTACTATTATTCATCCAGTTAACAGTACATAAGACTGATGATAACTGAGATAACGAGGTAAATGGATTTGTCTCGTAAAAGTGAAGATGGACGGAATCTGGAGAAGCTGCCATTTATTTTCTCTTTTTTTTTTCATATGGTCTTTTCTTATTTTCCAGGTAAGGACTGGAGTGTCTACCGTGGACCGTGGGATGTCCCTGAGAGGTAAGTGTTCCCATTGAGAGAGAGAGAGAGAGAGAGAGAGAGAGAGAGAGAGAGAGAGAGAGAGAGAGAGAGAGAGAGAGAGAGGTGGGGGGAGAGTACCCGTCTTGAGATTTCGCCGTGATGCATATAAGGAGGCGAGAGAGAGAGAGAGAGAGAGAGAGAGAGAGAGAGAGAGAGAGAGAGAGAGAGAGAGAGAGAGTCCTTACCGTTCACCCGCGCATGCTGAAGTGGAGGTGTGGGGGTGGTGTGTCGGTGACCGGGGAGAGGGTGTATGGCTTACTAGGATATAGTGGCAGCAGAGGCAAGAAAAAGAACAGCACCAGCAGAACGGAGCGGCAAGTTCCTCACATCCCTCCCTGCATTAGCAGCAACAGTAGCGGAAATAGTGGTGGTTCGTTTACGTGCAGCAGCAGAAGAATGGGTGACCAAAAAACATGTTCCGGTGACACCAGCTGTGGCAGCGGATGGGGGTGGCAAGTACCTCATGTATCGCTGGCAGCAGGAGCAGCGTGAAAGAGCCTCACCAATGTCTCTTCTTTCTTCTTCTTCTTCTTCTTCTTCTTCTTCTTCTTCTTCTTCTTCTTCTTCTCTCTCTCTCTCTCTCTCTCTCTCTCTCTCTCTCTCTCTCTCTCTCTCTCTCTCTCTCTCTCTCTCAGCCTAGAACTAACCTCAGCTCCCTCGGCCGCTCCCGTCAGGCAGCGCCCGGGTCTCTGCAGGACATCGTGTCACGCCCCAGGGTGGGGGAGGATGGGCTGGGTAACACATGTATGCACGGGTGAGGCCATGGTATAACTGAACAGATGGATATGTGATATGGTCTGCATTGAATGTATAGCTGGGGCTTACATGCAGAAATCTTATGTCTTGATTGCTTTCGTATCTCTATCTTATCGTCTTTTTCTGGTTTTCTGTTTATATATCTATCTGTGTATTTGTCTATCTATCTTGCTGTCTATTTATGTCCATTTATCTATCTATCTGTCTGTCTATCACTCTCAGTATGGCATTTCAAACATATTTTTCTGCAGGTTTGTGCCGGTCGAACTTTGGTTCACTTTGAGACATGCTCGTATTGTGTTGGTTCGGCGTGACCAGTCCACCCCCTACCCGCTGTGACCAACTGCCCCCGCTCAGAGGCAGTGCTCAGTTAGGCTACAACACAAACAGTTGTAACCAGTTTTGGCTTCACTTGCATTCACATTGTGAGGACGATTTTTTGGTAATTATTTTTTTTTTCAGTCGTGCATGACCGGGGTAAATAAGACCATATATATTTTTATTTCTTTTGTTTTCAGTAGAATTTTTCAAAGAACGTTGATTGTGTGCGTGGGTCACGCTACAAGCATCTGGCTTCGCTACTGGATTCTTTGATCATTCACTGTTCCTGCTGGAGATTTTACAGTCGGACCCCATTAACTCGCACGCCCTGCCAGTGATGTACTTTTGGTATACATACGCCTTATGTGTCGTAGGTATACACCTCTTTGGTGGACATTTCCATTCTCTGCACCAGCTTACACATGCCTCTTGCATTCTTGTTATTCTTTCCACACAACATAATTCTCCGTTCCAGACTTCCCCTACTTTGTAACCCCACTGTGACGTTCACCTTTGTCATACACACCCATGCTCAGTACCCCATCTCATATTGTGATGTAATGTTAGTCCGTCATGTGCCGATAGCATCTACCCTCACATACCCCCATAGTATAAACGCTTCTTACCACACACACACACACACACACACACACACACACACACACACACACACACACACACACACTACGGTCCCTCTCATATACCCATACTCTACGCTCCATACATGCATCTTTTTGCGATGCTTCCTGTTATAACACCCCTATACTACGCTCCCTGCCATTCTGCCATACATTCATTAAGCTCCCTGCCATACACCCGTATACTACACTTCCTATTACAACACCAATACATTACGATTCGTACCATACGACCATACATTACGCTTCTTACCATACAACCATACACACCACCGTAACACCCATATATTACGCTCCCTTCCAAACACCTATTCACTAACATATACACTGCGCTCCCTGCCATAAACCAGTACACAACACTTGCTGCTATGCTCCCACACACAACATTCCTTACCATAACCATACCTTTCATACGCCACACCTCATAACTACACTCATACAGCCTTATTACACACACCTTGCACAAACACCATTGAGACCATATGTTACACACCTCAAGCCGTCCAGACCTGCCTTACAACCCCTGCGTCACAACCTGCCACGCACGGTTCCTGCCGTACAACCTGTCACCCACACCCTGCCACGCACGGTTCCTGCCGTACAACCTGTCACCCACACACTGCCACGCACGGTTCCTGCCGTACTACCCGTGCCCCACACCCTGCCACGCACGGTTCCTGCCGTACAACCTGTCACCCACACCCTGCCACGCACGGTTCCTGCCGTACTACCCGTGCCCCACACCCTGCCACGCACGGTTCCTGCTTTACAACCTGTCACCCACACCCTGCCACGCACGGTTCCTGCCGTACAGCCCGTGCCCCACACCCTACCCCTCACTGTCCTTGCCGTACACATTCCTCTGCTCTCGTGTGGCCGGAGCCGTATCATCCCTCTCTCAGCAGTTAGTTCCGGGTCCCACGCGTCGTCTTCGTCGTCGTCCTCCGTCAGGGCGCAAAGTCGCCCCTCACGACCACCAGCCAGCCAGCCAGCCAGCCGGGTTCGAACGCTTCAGGATGTGTCTGTGGAGGCTGGAGCTGAGGGGGACAACGCCCAGCCCCTCGTGTGTGGTGTGTGTGTGTGTGTGTGTGTGTGTGTGTATAAACGTCCGTCTTGCGTCTCTTTCCCGGTCGTGTCTAGACGAGGGACTTAGGTGTTTGCTCTTTGTAGGTAGCTACTGGATCCCCTGACCTTCCATGGTTGCATTAGCCCTACATCAGCTGTCCAGCTGGACAGACGGACCGCTGGAAAGACAGCGATATGATGTATGTAACACTGGCGCGTTGCTGCGTCACTTGCGATCTTTATGACCACGATGGGCCCCGGCGGGAAAGTAGTCCCTGTGGCCGGAGGCCATTAAGTTGGTTTTCCCACCATCGTCGAGAAGTGTCATAAGGGCGAAAGGCCTCCCCCGACATACACATACACGCCCGCGCTACCAGGATGCTCGAGTTTTCGTGGCTTTCTTGACTTATCTGCGTGATGAGCAGAGTCGTGCGAACCTCCTCAAACCGGAGGATTTCACGACACAAAGGACCTATCTCACGCCCCGCCGAAATCTGGGCGCCCGTGTAAAGAAAGAAAAAACGCAAGTTCCGGCAGGCTATAATTTTTTTTAAGGTGCGCTGGCGCACACACACACACACACACACACACACACACACACACACACACACACACACACACACACACACACACACACGAGCACTATACCACATGTAAAATTTTATGTATATATATATATATATATATATATATATATATATATATATATATATATGTATTATTATCATACTTGTTCGCTGTTTTCCGGTGTGGTGAGGTAGCGCCAGAAATAGCGGGAGAAAGGCTGCATTCGTTCACACTGTCTCTAGCTGTCATTAGCAGTGCACCGAAACCACAGCTCCTTATCGAAAACCAGGTCCAACAGATCTTTCTTTGGTTTCCCTCCGGCCGCATCACATGCCATAGTTTTCAGTCCATTGACAGCACCTCGACCCCTGTATACGACATCAGATTCACTCTGTTCAGGACACGCCTTTCACCCTCCTGCATGTTCAGGCCTCGATCAATCAAATTTTTTTCACTCCATCCTTCCATCTCCGATTAGGTCCTCCCCTTCTACCTAACCCCTCCACTTTTGACACGTGTATCCTCTTTGTCAACCTTTCCTCACTCATTCTCTCCATATGTCCAAACCATTTCAACACACCCTCTTCATTTCTCTCAACCACATTTTTTTTTTGTTTCCGCACATTACTCCTACCCTTATGTAACTTGCACCATACAACGCCTTACACCACATTTTGTCCTCAAACTTTTCATTTCCAACACATTTACCCTCGTCCGCACATCCTCATCTATAGCCCATGCCTCGCATCCGTATATCATTGTTGGGACTACTATACCTTTAAACATTACAATACCTTACTTTACCCTTAAACATTACAATTTTATACCTTCCCAGACAACGACCTCTCTTCTCACACACTCTTCAGTGCTATCATCGCCCCTCACTCACCCTGTGAGTCATTTCTGCTTCCATGGTTCCATTTGTTGCCATATCCATTCCCTTGTATCTAAAACACTTCGCTTCCTGTAAGTTTTCTCCGTTCAAACTCGCACCCCAGCTAATCTCCTTTTGCCCAGCTAAACATAAACACCTCGCTTATACTTACATTTACTTCCAACTTCCTCCTTTCACAAACTCTTCCAAACTAGGTTACCAACTTTTGTAATTTCTCACTCGAATCTGCCATTAGTGATGTGTCATGAGCAAAGAACAACTGACTCGCTTGCCAATGCTTTTAGCAACTTTCCTCCCTAAACCATATATTCGTAAAACCTACCATAAGGCTTCATTGTCACCCCTATCATATGCTTTCTCCAGATCCATAAATGCCACATACAAATGCCTTTGTTTCTCTTAAGTGTTTCTCGTACACATTCTTTAGAGCAAAAACCTAGCTCACACACCCTCTACCACCTTTAAAACCACACTCCTCCTTCCCTATCTGATGCTCTGCACATGCCTTCTCCCTTTCAGTCAGTAGTCTCCTCTGCAATTGACAAAGTACGCTCGACAAACTTCTACCTCTGTAGTTTGAACTCTCACATGTGTCCCCTTCGTCTTTACACACTGGCGCTATGCATGCATTCCTCCATTCCTCAAGCACCTCATCATGTTCCATACATACATTGGAAATTCTTACTAACAGATTAACTACTAGGTCTTCCCTTTTCTTACTACATTCAACTTTTCCAAACCTTTCACCACCTCTTTTCTGTTCACCCACCTTCTTTCCATGACTCTCGCCTCGCATGCTTCCCTACATACGCCACTCTTTCATCAGACTCATTCAACAGTCCTTCAAAATACTTCATTTCCTCACCTCATATATACCTATTACCACTTTCCAATTTGTTCCGTTGAACGACGTTCCCATTTCTCTTGTTTCTCACACTGTTAACTTTCTTCCAGTGTAGCTTATTTTCCCTGAACTTTATTGGTACTCACTCACTCTCATCTCGTTTGCCATCTTTTTCATTTACCGCTTGACCTCTTGCCGCCGCTTTATCTAATGCATCTCTCAGTCATTTGCACTCCTTCCCTGTAAGTGCTGCCCATATACTTCTCTTTTCTCTTCTAATGGTAATTTTACTTCGTCATCCCACCACCCACTACTATTTCTCACCAGCCTACCTACCAGTTTACACTTGCTACACGCATCTCTCGAGCATGCCAGCACTGCTTCCCTAAACACCTTTTATTCCTCACCCACGCCCGTAGCTTTGGTTACTCTCACCCTCTGCCACATTACGCTCAGTCTGTCATGCTATTTCTTCACACAAGACTCTTTTTTTTTCAGTCTCACTTAGTTTCACCACACTCTATTCTTCTCCGTATCGTTCCCTCTTTTTCGAAAACCTCTGCCAATCTTCACTCACGCCTCCACCAGGTAATGATCAGACATGCCGACAGCTGCCCTTCTCAGCACATTCACATCCAAGCAAGTGTCAGTATGTAATCCAACAATGCTCGCTGACCATCTTTCCTACTCGCGTACGTATCCTTGTTTATGTCCCTTTAAACCAGGTATTCCCAGTTACAAGCCCTGTTTCGACCAACAACTCCACAAGTTGTTCATCATTTCCACTCACCGTACTGAATGCGCCATGCCCCTGCTTATACCCTCAACAGGCACATTACTCACCTCCGCATTTAAATCACCCATCGCTAATACCCGGTCTCTTACATCAGAACTGGTGTCACACTCACTCGGCTGCTCCCTAAACACTCACCTGTTTGGTCTTTCTTCTCATGGCCAGGTGCATAAGTACTAATGATCACCAGTCTCTCGCGATACACTTTCATTTTTACCCACATTCGTCTAGAACTTGCTTCCTTACAAGCTTTCACACACACACACACTCATAACTCCTCCTTCAGCATTAGTGCTTCCCCTTTCTTACCCCTTGTGCTTTTATCAACCCTGACTTTATTCAGGGTGGAGGAGGGGGCGAAGGTTCTGAGAGCATTGAAGAATGTATGGAAGGCGAGAACGTTATCTCGGAGAGCAAAAATGGGTATGTTTGAAGGAATAGTGGTTCCAACAGTGTTATATGGTAGCGAGGCGTTGGATATAGGGTTGTGCAGACGAGGGAGGATGTGTTGTAAATAAAATGCTTGAAGACGGATATGTGTTGTGAGGTGGTTTGATCGAGTAAGCAATGCAAGGGTAGGAGAGATGTGTGGTAATAAAAGGAAAGCTGTTGAGAGAGCAGAAGAGGGTGTGTTGAAATGGCTTGGTCACATGGAGAGAATGAGTGAGGAAAGATTGACAAAGAGGATATATGTGTCAGAGGTGGAGGGAACGAAGAGAAGTGGGAGACCAAATTGGAGGTGGAAAGATGGAGTGAAAAAAAGTGGCGAGGTGGCGACGGAAATGGATGAAGGTAGCAAGTATGAATATGTACATGTGTATATATGTAAGTGTCTTTGTATGTATATTTATGTATACGTTGAAATGTATACGTATGTATATGTGCGTTTGTAGGCGTTTATGAGTATACATGTGTATGTGGGTGGGTTGGGCCATTCTTTTGTCTGTTTCCTTGCGCTACCTCGCTAACGCGGGAAACAGCGACTAAGTATGATAAATATATATAAATATAGATATATCTATAAATATGAATACAGCAAGTATGGATATGTGCATGTGTATATATGTATATGCCTGTGTATGTATATGTATGTATAGGTTGAAGTGTATATGTATGTATACGTTGAAACGTATATGTATGTATATGTGCGTGTGTGGGCGTTTATGTATATACATGTGTATGTAGGGTGGGTTGGGCCATTCCTCGTCTGTTTCCTTGCGCTAACTTGCTATCGCGGGAGACGGCGGTTAAGTATAGTGAATAGATAAATGAATGAATATATATATATATATATATATATATATATATATATATATATATATATATATATATATATATATATATATATGTTATTATCATTATTTTTTTCTTTCTTTTTAGTTATACTTTGTCGCTGTCTCCCGTGTTAGCGAGGTAGCGCAAGGAAACAGACGAAAGAATGGCCCAAGCCACCCCCACACACGCACATATACATACCTATACATTTCAACGTGTACATGCATATACATACATATACATATATACACATGTACATATTCATACATGCTGCCTTCATACATTCCCGCCGCACCCCCCCCCCCCCCCCTTCCCCCCCGCGTGCGCGCGAGGTAGCGCTAGGAAAAGACACTAATTCTCGAGTTGTCATATGTAATGCACCGAAACCACAGCTCCCTTTCCACATCATATATTTATATATATATATATATATATATATGATAATGATTGTAATGATAATAATGCTGGTAGCCGCAAGGAAAATGAGACACGAAAATCTTCCGTGTTTCATTTTCTTTTTGTCTACAAGCATGTTTCTGAATTGTGTTCTATTGTGATAACTAGAAAATGGATGTGAGGGGATGTGGCCTTTCTTCGTCTATTCTTGGCGCTGTTTAGCTAATGCAGGAAACTGCGATCAAGTTACACACACACACACACACACACACACCTTACATTTCCCTTCTGTTCCAGGATTCCATCCTTATGAGACTCCTGCAGCACTTAGGAAGTTAGCCACGTCCCTCGATCGAGACCACAGGTCATAAAGTGTTACGATGTACATATATATATATATATATATATATATATATATATATATATATATATATATATATATATATATATATATGATGGGCTCAGCCAGTCATCTGAGCAGAAGTTTGGTTTACTGAGGCTCCACCAAACAGCCGGGCGTCCGCTACCCTGGCCAGTGATGGAGGGGCCAAGACCAGCTCTCGAGACGTTTGTTGGAGAAACCCACACCTCGGGCTGTCTCTCTTCAGCGAGAGGCAGCCCTGCGACGAGAAGAGGCATGGAATATGTGGGAAAGCATAAGGGTTAACTCAACGCGGTTTGACCCATTGAACACACCACACCACAGTGAGCATTTGACCAGACTCTTGAAGTGTCTGGGTAGAGTTCTGGCCATTAGATATACTAAAAGGTTGCACCGTCGTGGCTAAGGGTTGGTACCGCTTTGCCCTAGGATTGTACCTTCGTGCTTGATAGTTGTACCGTCGTACTTAGGGGATCTTGTTCTCATATGCTCATGGGTTGTACCGTCGTGATCAGGGTTTGTACCTCCGTGCCGTACTATCATGCCTTAAGGGTTGTACCGTCGTGCTCAAGGGATGCACTGTTGTGCGAAAGGGTCCTATCATCATGCCCTAACAGGAGGGAGGGATGTTGTGAATAGGGATGGCGAAGGACATTGAGAAAGTGTGAAAGAAAGAGGGAAAATAGGGAAGAAGAGACAGAGAAGTTATGAGCATGTGGAGGAAGATACTGCTGAACGTGAAGACGAGTCGAGCGGAGGGGAACAATAAGTGGTGCAGCGTGAGGTCAGAAGAAATACTTTTCTTGGGGTAGAGAGGGAAAACGCCCATCCCATAGCGAAGCACACTTGTACGCTGATTCCCCACGTGTTGAATTTTCTCACCACACACCAGGAGATGGGGGTGGTGCTGAGTGCTGGTACTGACGAAAGGTTTCCCCGCCCGCCAGACCTGCCTGTGTGTGTGTGTGTGTGTGTGTATAAAGAAGCCCCTGGGTTAGTCCCCCTGGTTCCCGACCACTTGATAAGTACAGTACAGGCATCAGCTGGCTCGCTGACTAGGCTGGGCTGGTCGTGCAGATTATCTAACTTTGTTGGCGTGCCCCAGGGTGGCAATCTGTCTGTACGTGGAAACAGCCTTTGGATCTTCCCATCCCCAGTTTGATAAGTGATCCTAGATCTGCTCGCTCTCTTTTTATGTAGATGCGTTCGATAGGTGTTGGTGGACTCCGCTTGTTCTGGGTTGTGCAGCGATAGAGAAGTCATCTTTGATGAGGCTGTGTGATGTGGAGTACACTCTCGTCAATGGATTCTCACTCCTAAGGAGTCTACATTTCCCTGCTGTTAGAAGAAGCGCAGCTTTGAGGTGGAAGAGTCTTCAGGAAAGAAGTCCTGTTTAACACCAGGACTCTCATTGAAATTGGTCCTGGGGTGATTACTTACTGCCTACTTCTTCCTGCCCCAGTAGTCTCTTCTATCCTTTTGAGGCTTCTGCAGCACTCAGGAAGCTAGCCACGTCCACCGGTCGAGACCACAGGTCACAAAGTTTCTGATGGTGTGTATGCAGAGAGTGCAGGGCGAGTGGATCGTAACTGTCTTATGTCTTATGTATGGTCGTTGCATCATAGGTATGAAGGCGTCTTAGAATATATCGACACGGTTTTTGTAGTGATGGGTGATGTTGAAGACATAGATAGAATATCCGATCTATATTTGTCATTGGTAGTGTAAGAATCATGTATACAGAATCTTTAGCCGAAATCTAACTTACCGAGCTTGTTCCGTTAACCCTTTAAACGCCTTTAACGTAACCCTCAAAGGTAAATCAGAGACCAGGCCATCATAAGCAAGGGTTGTACCGTCGTGCTGAGGGACTTTTTAGCAGTAAGATTTACCAGTCGTTCGGAGGTAATCTAACAACAGCTCAAGGCGAGCACCATGTAAAGGTAAAGAAAAAGAAATGACTATGGACATCTCTCTCTTGTATCATCTGTTTATGAGGAACACGTGGATGTTCCTTGTACCATACCTCAGTGTCCCTCGGCTGTGACATTGAAAGCCTCCTGTGTCGTAGATATATACACCCGGTCCACCATCTCGTGTGTCCAGCTGCTGCCACGTACAAGCTCTCCGTACAAGACGACCTCTCCTGTAGAGCCAATTTGTGAGGATATCTTATTTTAGTTTGCTCTCGGAATACATGCACGACTTCCATGCTCAGCGCTGCGCCTGCCGGATTTACTACGAAGGTTTTAGCGAAGACGAAACACACTAACACAGCGCGCGCACACACACACACACACACACACACACACACACACACACAAACCCAGGATGTAGCGAAGATTGCTTAATTGAAGTCCCCTTCTCTCTCTCTCTCTCTCTCTCTCTCTCTCTCTCTCTCTCTCTCTCTCTCTCTCTCTCTCTCTCTCTCTCTCTCTCTCTCTCTCTCTCTCTCTCTCTCTCTCTCTCTCTCTCTCTCTCTGTTGTTGTCTAACACTGGATGATCATCAGCTGTGATTCGTAGGTGGAGTAATTATCAGATGAGCATCGCACTCTCGGGGTGCAAGTGTCCAGACGAGTGCTGGGATGGACTCAAAGTTCTTGTAGTATCGGCCGCGGGGTCTTACGACTTGCGGGTTTTTAGTGTGTGTGTGTGTGTGTGTGTGTGTGTGTGTGTGTGTTGTGTGTGTGTGCGCGCGCGCCAGTCTGTCCATCATACACACGAGTTTATTATTGAATTCATGATGGTTTTGAGGACATTATGAACGCTCATAGGTGACTGACTACTACTGCTTCCAGATGAGAATTCTTGTCCTCTTGAGCACCGACCGTTCGATTCTTGACCGCGATTGTGTGCGGCCCTTGAGCACGAGGACCGTGCGGCACGCCCCTCGGTATGTCAGTTGTCACACTAAATGTCACGTACTGTCGAGCTCCAGGGATGAACGTAGATCTTTTCCAAAAACGAATGAATTTCGTAATAGGATTCAAAAAAATATTTTTTTTTTTCTATGGATTCTTTTTATTTTGATCATGTATCAGTTACAGTGGCTGTAGCTGTTACACGAGACTTGTGACGTTATGCAACATATGGCAAGAGCGTCAAGTGATACCCCGTCACTTGGTCACATTACTGTCATGTGTTATCCTGATACGGGTGTGTTCCTTCAGTCTTCAGACTGAGAGCACTCCCAGGCCGTTGCCCGTGTACTGTTTCCCGTAACAAGGTGTTCGGGAAGGGAGTTTTCAGCTCGGCAAATTTTATTTCCACTTATGATCTCTTTTAAGTGACGAGCAGTGTCCCTCACCCGTTGTAACAAGGTGGCCCATTCTCGCCCTTGAGATAGAGGTGTGTGAGGCTCATTATCCCTCGCTCCTCTCCCTTTTAGAAGTCCAACCCGAAGAGATATCTGGTGCAGAGCTGAGTGTTGGATCTCATGGTACGTTGGTTCGATCAGCGGGATGTGTGTACTGCTGCCCCTCATACTTGACAATCATCTTGTCAGGCGGGTGCCAGTCCGCCTTAGAATATCCCGCTGTTTCAGTACCCTGGTGGATAACAAGGTTCTTCTTTTTTCACCTCCTTTTAGGGAGGGCAAGTGAGTATATACAGACCCGTTAATGGAACCTTTGTTCTTTACGGTGATCTACCAGTAGTATTTCGCAACGTTGTTGTCATCTACCTCGTTTAATGGTGTGCGGCAGGGAAGTAGGCCAAGCCGCCGCTCTCCTCTGCGCATGACTGCTGTGCGGGTGTTCCCGGGTCTAGGGCTGCCTCCTTCGCATCGGCCCCAGTGGAACCTTTGTTTGGTGTTCCCTCTGACAGTGGGCGGCACTGCGGGCAGTCAGCCTATGGTGGTGGCGGGGGCTTCCTTCTTGGGCGGCGGCTCAAGGTACTGGTGACGAAGGTAGGTAGGGTAGTGGATAGGAGAGAGAGAGAGAGAGAGAGAGAGAGAGAGAGAGAGAGAGAGAGAGAGAGAGAGAGAGAGAGAGATGCATTAGTAAAGAGAGAGATGGTTAGACGAACTTAAGTTCAAATTCAGCGGAGATCAAAGTTTGTTATACTAGGTAATTAATGACAAAATAGATACTCTTCTGGGACGTGTAGTGTATGGAACTGACCACATCAACAACAACAATGATCTCTTGTAAATTTGCGGAATGAAGAGGGTAAACTGCAAAAGTAAATGAGTGGAAGGGAGCAGTATCAGAAAAACGGGTGTAGCGGTTAGCGTTCCTGACTGTGACGCATTCTCGGGCCGCCCAGGGTCGAGCGCCTGGGTTCGAATCCTCGTTGCGGCAGTCGGTCCACAGTCAACCCAGTTGTTCATCCACCCATAGGAGTTGGTCGACAGACTAGGAACCTGGCTCAGGCTAGGGTATATATGTATGTAGTGTTAATGGGATGGTCTTGACTAGGGTCTCAGCTGCCCGTGCCGTCTCGACTAACATAAAAAAGATTTATGAGATCAGGGCCACTTGAAGAGGCAGCGAGATGATAATTAGGTTAGAACAGGCATAGAGCATTAACATGGGGTAACGTACCCAGGTCGGGCTTAGGGCCACCACCACAGAGTAGCTGCTCAGTCAGGGCAAGGGGCAACAACACGGGGTACCTAAGGCCTGGGGCAGCAACACGGGGTACATACCCAAGCAAGGCCTGGGACACTTAACACGGGGTGCGTACCCAGGCAAAGCCTGGGACACTTAACACGGAGTAACTACTCAGGCAGGGCTGGTCCAGGAGTACCAACACGGGGATACCTAACCAAGACAAGACTGTGTGGCGGGGCGCAGCAAGCGAGGGGGTAACCTACCCTTAGCATGGGCGGGGCACCATCCCGGGGTAACCAGGCAGAACACAAGAGTAGGAACATAACTCAGGGATGGGTCGTGGGAAGAATATCCGGGGCAAGCAAGTGGCCAGAACATTTTGGTCCAGTTTAAACTAGAAAGCTCAAGAGATCAGGAGGGTAAGTGTGTGTGTGTGTGTGTGTGTGTGTGTGTGTGTGTGAGGAGGGAGGAGAGGAGAGGAGGAGGGTCGTTAGGGCGGAGCTGGTTACATGTACAGGACTGGGATCATCAAAGGGACTCCACCAACAGTGACCCAGGAGGGCACATAAAACGCGCCCCTGAAAAGCACTGTTGAAGCGGGCGAGCCGGCTAACGCACGCAAGGTACACGTTATTGTGAGGACAGTGTGTATAAAGGAACACCAGACCTTGAGGGTCGCTGGCAACAAGCTCTTGAACCTTAGGTCACGTCCAAGCTTTAAAAAGAAAAACAAAAGGGATGTCTAGAACCAGTTGTAACTACTGGAGTGGATGGTATATATATATATATATATATATATATATATATATATATATATATATATATATATATGACTGCAATTCAGTTTTTTGATATAAGAACAAAACAATACTTCTAGTGTGAGTAAGAAAGGAATTTGAACCTTTCACGAGTCTCTCTCTCTCTCTCTCTCTGTCTCTCTCTCTCTCTCTCTCTCTCTCTCTCTCTCTCTCTCTCTCTCTCTCTCTCTCTCTCTCTCTCTCTCTCTCTCTCATTTGAATCCCACTTGCGCAAACGCTATATCCTCCGGGTGAAGAACAGGGCACCAGTAAAAACTCGTAACAGCTGAAAGGGTTTTGAGTACTGGTGTAAATCCCCCCTCCTCCTCCTCCTCCTCCTCCTCCTCCTCCTCCTCCTCCTCCTCCTCCTCCTCCTCCTCCTCCTTTGACACCGTTGGTTTGCATCACGTCATTCGCAGGTTAGGTGGGGGGCTCCTCCCCCCAAAACGTCGTACCCCACCCGCGTGTGTTGAGGTGGGAGAGTGGCTGGTCGTCATCATTAGCATCAGCCTCGCTATATATTAAACATTTTTGATTCCAGAAAACGTCAGGAAATGTGTGTAGGGCGACCCCGGAGCGCGATGGTAACGATATCTCCTTTGAGCACAATAGGGCGATGACCTCTCTACACGACTGGGCGACCC
>NC_092233.1:20556423-20593923 GCF_036320965.1 Panulirus ornatus | reverse complement strand
GAAGGGCAGTACTTCCCTGGGCGGCTGCTGATTACAACCTGCTGACACAGAGGGTGGTAAGTTGAAAGAAGAAAAAAAAAGATACATATGGCAGGACAAAGGAGGAGTTAATAGAAATAAAAGATGTTTAGCGTGAGAATAAACGATAAGGATAACCAGAGAAAACGGAGATGGAGACAGCGACAATGGGAGGAGGCTCGAACACATCGCAAAGATCTGGAGATTTAGAGGAATGATGATGGCTACCAGTGTGGATGGGTTAGTGGCACACCAAGTGGTGTGGAGATGAGAGATCAAATACGACAAGTCATCCCTCCTTGACGAGAAGAATTTGGCTTTTAAACGACCTTATTTTCGCACTAGTTAGCCACTGTGCGGGGAAAGGAAGGAGAGAAAGAAAATGGGGGGTTGGTCCTCATAGTTATGGAGAGCTTAGTAATTTACTCGTTACTGGAGGATAAAGATTTGTTTCATCTGTGTTTGTTAGTGAGGAATGTGATCAACAAGCACCGCCCGACATTGCACTGGTGCTGCCCAGTCCTCCTGCAAGATCCGACGATCCTGAGCAAAAAACATGTGAGACGCAGTCATGAAGATACGATAAAGATTGCACACAGAGGCTGGGCCAGACTCTCCCTCCTGGCTTTGATGGTGGACAGTGTCCCCCGCTTGCACGGGAGACTTGAAAGAGGAGGAGGATATTCCGGGATCGTGACGCAATCGCCAGGTCTATGCGCCCGGCGAGGGGGGGTTCCTTGTTCTGTGACGGTCTTGTTCTCCCCCCTGGGTTCCTTGAGCACTCGAGCGTTTTTAGGGACAAGTCTTGACAAACCCCTGTAGTAAGAAATGCCGCAACACCTGACATTTCAGGTTTGTATTCACTTTTTTGCGTTTATTCGTTAAGACGTCAAGTATGAAACTTGTGTGATTTATTTAGTGAAGCTTACATGGGGAGCATGATATAATAACTACGGATATAACACCAACCCACTGGGGTCCGACTAAGACCACTTTGTGACCTCTGTAATGCTTGTGCGCTACCGCTCACACGAATAGCATGGGGTGCACGATAAATTTTGCCGGGATTACCGGCACAAATCAAATCAAGGAAATGAAACGTGGCTGTGCCAGCTCGGGAGGTGTGTTGTGATGAACAAAAAAGAGAATAGATGACTTCCTGCGGTGACATGATATGTAACAGTAGAGTCCAGACAGGTTAATTGCGAATCATCGTTATAGTCACAGAAAACGGATTTGGAATTGTGGGGTTCAACTGTGGTGGACTGTTTGAAGGAAGTACTCGCATCTAAGTGCACTGCTTGGGAAATGTGATAACATCTGTTGTGCACTGCTCGGGGAAAGTAGTCACAACTTTGGTGTACTGCTTTAGAGAAAGTAATCACAACTATAGTCCGTTGTTTGGGGAAATTAAGTCCAACTATTGTGCACTGATTGGGGAAGGTAGGTACATCCGTGGTGCATTGCTAAGGACAAATCATCAAGCTGTACTCGATTGCTTCTCAAAGTCACCGACATGTCTCGGGTAAAGCATGCCAGAATCAAAGGCCGTCTTCGGATGGGAGGAAGTGAGTGATCAAGGCTCCACCGGTGTTTTAGAGACTTGGACCTGAAAGTGGAGAGGTTGTAGTTAGAGGAAGAGAGCTCCATAGCTTTAGGTATTTGATAAGGAGGAAAGAAATAAGGTATCGTAACGGTCAGTCCTCGAGTGGTTGGTCTTCACACAGAAACTGTGAGCAATCTTCAAGCCAAAGGCACGCATTGGATCTAAGCCGCAGTGGCAGGGACACATGCATACAGCTAACGAGAGCAGTGGCCAGAGTAATACCTGTAGAACAGAGGGAGGGCAGCAGCAGCATCGCAACGTAAAGATATGATTAAAG
Source organism: Panulirus ornatus (assembly GCF_036320965.1). Lineage (NCBI taxonomy): Eukaryota > Metazoa > Arthropoda > Malacostraca > Decapoda > Palinuridae > Panulirus > Panulirus ornatus. Next base: position 20,592,022 of record NC_092233.1, on the reverse strand, counting down.
AAAGGAGATGCCTGGAAGATTGATTAGACCGAAGGGTTTCGATTCCGTTCTCACTAACAGAGACGTAGTACGAAGAACCACCTCAGGTATGTGAGCAGGATTCCATACTGTGACGTATAAAGCCCATTGTGGGTATGAAGTTGTTGCTCAACAGATAAATGATAACAGCATCTGTACTACGTACCTAACCTATATGGAGCAGACACAGTGTTGTTGACTCTAAGAGCTTTTCAGGATAGAGTGTAGGACATGGCTATGGTGAAAAGGGATGGGGAAAATTTTGGAGGATTTTGTAAAGAGGTTGAGTGTATGGCCAGTAAAGAAAACGTTAAGAGGGAGTGGTTAAGAACCCTATAACCAGATGGCAAGAAGAAAAGTGGAAACTAAGATAAAATGAGAAAAATGCTGGCAGTATATCTTGAGATGTCAGAGTCTACGGGCCTTGGCAATACGCCAGGCTTATAAGAGGGTTTGGGTGAAGTCCACACGATTGAGGCGAACGATGTATACCTGAAATATGTGAATGATACATGGAGAACAGGGTTCCATGACGGCGTGGTTTGCTAAATGGTGTCAAAAGGCCAAGGATAGTCGAGATCTACTTTGAATATATATATATATATATATATATATATATATATATATATATATATATATATATATATATATATATATATATATATATTTTTTTTTTTTTTTTTTTTTTTCTTTCATACTGTTCGCCATTTCCCGCGTTAGCGAGGTAGCGTTAAGAACAAAGGACTGGGCCTTAGAGGGAATATCCTCACCTGGCCCCCTTCTCTGTTCCTTCTTTTGGAAAATTGAAAAAAAAAAAAAAAAGAGAGGAGGATTTCCAGCCACCCGCTCCCTCCCCTTTTAGTCGCCTTCTACGACACGCAGGAAATACGTGGGAAGGAAGGAAGGAAGGCAAGGAGAAGAATAACTAGAATAAGACGAGTGAAACAAATAATTCAGAGAGAAGCAGTGTTGGAAAGGCTAATTAACTTGTGAATCTGTTTCATAAATTCATAAAAAACAAATTGCCATTTGAAATAGTCGATAGATTTAAAGGACCCATAAGAAGGATCATACGATATATGGAGATATATGTGAGAAAATGAATACTATGTGTTACCGTGTACTGCTCAGAGAGGGAGTGCGACAATGGAAGGCGTGGAAATAATTGAACATTGACACATGAAGGATGTGGACCAACACATATATAAGGCACAGAGACCCCAAACTGCAGCATGTGGCCAGCGTGCAGTGAAGTGCACGTCACCTCGGACCACTGGAGTCTCTGAGAAAACCACTGGAAGACGGACCACTATCGAGGGTCCGTTGGTGTCGAGTGTTTGTGTTGCTGGGACGCGGCCGAGTGCTCCTGCCCAGTGGTCTGTGTCCGGCTGTCTTTTGTCGTTGTTAGTTTGTATCTCTCAGTTTTTGTATGGCGAGTGTGCATCTTTTTCTCCCTGTTTGTGTTTTTGTGAGCATGTGTTCTTGTGTGTGTGTAGATTTGTCTTCCGAGACTCCTCTGCATATAAGGGGCGGTGATACTTATACATGTGCATAATTACGTATATATGTATATATATATATATATATATATATATATATATATATATATATATATATATATATATATATATATATATATATATATTTTTTTTTTTTTACGTATTAGAAGCTTGCACGTTATTTGCTGCCCCTCAGCATATGGGCCAGAACATCCACATATGGCTTCCGTGTCGTATGGTGTTCATGCTGGATGTTTGAGGCGAATTAGCACAAAGTGTCTTTTGATTTGTACTGTGGTACTAGACCATGTGTGTGTGTGTGTGTGTGTGTACTCCGTGTGACTAACTGGAGAGAGAGAGAGAGAGAGAATTGCTTTTATATATATATATATATATATATATATATATATATATATATATATATATATATATATATATATATATATAACTCCCTGGGCGGCCATCTTTAATACACTAACCACTGAAATAGGAGCTTTAACGGTTCTCTGAGTCTCTTTAGAAAAGAAAAATACTGTCTTTGATGAAAGAGAGAGAGAGAGAGAGAGAGAGAGAGAGAGAGAGAGAGAGAGAGAGAATTGCTTTTATATATATATATATATATATATATATATATATATATATATATATATATATATATATATATATATATATATAACTCCCTGGGCGGCCATCTTTAATACACTAACCACTGAAATAGGAGCTTTAACGGTTCTCTGAGTCTCTTTAGAGAGAGAGAGAGAGAGAGAGAGAGAGAGAGAGAGAGAGAGAGAGAGAGAGAGAATTGCTTTTATATATATAGCTCCCTGGGTGGCCATCTTTAATACACTAACCACTGAAATAGGAGCTTTAACGAATCTCTGAGTCTCTTTAGAAAAGAAAAATACTGTCTTTAATGAGAGAGAGACAGAGAGAGAGAGAGAGAGAGAGAGAGAGAGAGAGAGAGAGAGAGAGAGAGAGAGAGAACAGTTGTTTTGTACCACACGATTATTGAGATGGTTGCTTTAATGATACGTCTGAAGGCCCGAAAATAACACAAGTTCTGTCTTTAATGTTCCTTAATGCGTACATATTTCGTACTACCGGCTCAGCGTTGTGCTTGTATCTCTCAAATGTTGTCATGTTTTTCTTGAATTTTTTTTATTTCGTATCTGATCGCCGCTACCCGCGTTAGCGAGGTAGCGCTAGGAACAGACGAAGAAAGGCCTGATCTTGAATTTGTAAATGAATATAATTTGGAAAGGAGTAGATATAAAAGAAAATCATGAGGGTATTCATATTAAACGAGGAATCAGGTTTATATGCAGTAATATTTTCCCCTCATTAATCATTTCTATTTACAGTAATATTTTCCCCTCATTAATCAGGTTTATTTACAGTAATATTTTCCCCTCATTAATTACGCTGGGAGTTGCACATTCTCTAATTACAGCTGCTTAAACAACCTCCCTCTTTTTTTTCTTTCGTTCAGATAAACAGATTTTGTGAGTGAAGTCCAGGGACGCAGCAGTTAGTAACATTCCGAGTCTGTAATTACTAGTTGGGTACAGAATTCGCTTTTTATTTTTGCCGATGTTTTGTGTACGGGGTGGGACACCATCTTGTATGAGCCTTGCTGCTGAGGGATGTCCAGACGCCTTTTTCTCTCTTAAAATGTGACTGTTTGTTTTGAAGGGATCGATACCAGTTTGTTGATGGCAGATGGTCAGAGTTTAATCGTCTGCTCCCACGCCAGGGGCGACGCCAATCGTATTCATTGTATACATCTTATTTTTTTTTTTAGGGGGGGGGATAGTTATTCGTAATACATTGGTTTATGAAGATGGCCAAGGGTTATCCTGGTGTGTGTGTGTGTGTGTGTGTGTGTGTATGGGATTTTCTATAATTGTGTCTCGTATACTAGGCTTTAATGAGGCACACGATTCATTGCAGAACCTGGGGGAAAAGGAAAAAAAAAATAAATGAAGTGGTGTTAAGTGTGTTGACCATCGCACTTTACGACTCTCATTGTCTCCTGGAAAGCATTAGGTTGTGTTGAAGTGTTTCCTGCCAACGAGTTAATAAGTTACATTGCTGGCTGTCAGCTATTAGTGTGTTAAAAAGTTCTTTTATTGCTTGATGATGATGATGATGATAGTGAGCTGTATCCTTGAACATTCTGTATGAATACCTTTGATGATGACGGGAGGATATCCTTGAGCAGTGCGGCAGGAACCTTGAGGACGACTGATAGTGTTCTCGAGGACGACATGTAGGACCCCTGAGCAAGGCTGTAGGACCGTTGAGGATGACGTTAGGAGCCTTGAGGACGACTTTAGGATCCTTGAGGACGACGGAAGGGCCTTTTGACAAGGGACAACCCTTGAGCACAACGTATATGAACCTTGAACACGACAGGACGACCCTTGGGCATGATGATGTAAACCTCTGGACTGGCCCTTAGGGTAAATGAGATCAAAGGTTTCAGTGCATCATCATACAGGCAAGGGTCACACTGCCCTGCCTAAGAATCCTTTGGTCTCCTTGAGGGTCGCGCCATCGTAATGTTCAAGGGCCGTTCCATCGTAGTGCTGAAGGTTCGTTCCATCGTACTACGTGACAGGGTCGTGTCATCATAATGCCCGTTTCCCGTATCGTCTCAGCTGAGACAGGAAGATAAAGTCCTCTCTTCATCAGGCTCGTAGTTCTGACCTTTCTTAATTCATACCACGGTCCCTTGGGAAGTGTGCCATACGCTACGGTGCAGCTTCAATATGAATGTTGGATATCAGGACACAAGAGAGAAATATAACATTCAGTTGATATACATCGAGGAGACGAAGCTAGGACGCCATTTGGTACACATGCGATTGTCCAAAACATACAACGAGCGTTCATAAACTTATCATTTTACAAATCTTATCAACAGTAAAGTTATCTAATTTGTATAGACCATCACTAATATTAAGATTATAATTATTTGTGTATTTAATAATAGAAGATTCAATGATATTTCCCTTGGTAATATATTTCTCTCTTGTGTCTCCCCTGATGATGTGGTTATTACACGAAAGTGCACTTGGGAACTTTTCGTGTTTCATTTTCCCCGTGGACTCATAGGAATATATATATATATATATATATATATATATATATATATATATATATATATATATATATATATATATATATGAATGTAGGTTTGCGGCAGGGGTGTGTGATGTCTCCATGGTTGTTTAATTTGTTTATGGATGGGGTTGTTAGGGAGGTGAATGCAAGAGTTTTGCAAAGAGGGGCAAGTATGAAGTCTGTTGGGGATGAGAGAGCTTGGGAAGTGAGTCAGTTGTTGTTCGCTGATGATACAGCGCTGGTGGCTGATTCACGTGAGAAACTGCAGAAGCTGGTGACTGAGTTTGGTAAAGTGTGTGAAAGAAGAAAGTTAAGAGTAAATGTGAATAAGAGCAAGGTTATTAGGTACAGTAGGGTTGAGGGTCAATTCAATTGGGAGGTGAGTTTGAATGGAGAAAAACTGGAGGAAGTGAAGTGTTTTAGATATCTGGGAGTGGATCTGGCAGCGGATGGAACCATGGAAGCGGAAGTGGATCATAGGGTGGGGGAGGGGGCGAAAATTCTGGGAGCCTTGAAGAATGTGTGGAAGTCGAGAACATTATCTCGGAAAGCAAAAATGGGTATGTTTGAAGGAATAGTGGTTCCAACAATGTTGTATGGTTGCGAGGCGTGGACTATGGATAGAGTTGTGCGCAGGAGGATGGATGTGCTGGAAATGAGATGTTTGAGGACAATGTGTGGTGTGAGGTGGTTTGATCGAGTAAGTAACGTAAGGGTAAGAGAGATGTGTGGAAATAAAAAGAGCGTGGTTGAGAGAGCAGAAGAGGGTGTTTTGAAATGGTTTGGTCACATGGAGAGAATGAGTGAGGAAAGATTGACCAAGAGGATATATGTGTCGGAGGTGGAGGGAACGAGGAGAAGAGGGAGACCAAATTGGAGGTGGAAAGATGGAGTGAAAAAGATTTTGTGTGATCGGGGCCTGAACATGCAGGAGGGTGAAAGGAGGGCAAAGAATAGAGTGAATTGGATCGATGTGGTATACCGGGGTTGACGTGCTGTCAGTGGATTGAATCAAGGCATGTGTATGGGGGTGGGTTGGGCCATTTCTTTCGTCTGTTTCCTTGCGCTACCTCGCAAACGCAGGAGACAGCGACAAAAAAAAAAAAAAAAAAAAAAAATATATATATATATATATATATATATATATATATATATATATATATATATATATATATATATATATTTATATAATTTGCTTTGTCGCTGTCTCCCGCGTTTGCGAGGTAGCGCAAGGAAACATACAAAAGAAATGGCCCAACCCACCCCCATACACAATGTATATACATACACGTCCGCACACGCAAATATACATACCTATACATCTCAATGTACACATATATATACACACACAGACACATACATATATACCCATGTACACAATTCACACTGACTGCCTTTATTCATTCCCATCGCCACCTGGCCACACTTGGAATACCATCCCCCTCCCCCTTCATGTGTGCGAGGTAGCACTAGGAAAAGACAGCAAAGGCTCCATTCGTTCACACTCAGTCTCTAGCTGTCATGCAATAATGCCCGAAACCACAGCTCCCTTTCCACATCCAGGCCCCACACAACTTTCCATGGTTTACCCCAGACGCTTCACATGCCCTGATTCAATCCACTGACAGCACGTCAACCCCGGTATACCACATCGATCCAATTCACTCTATTCCTTGCCTTCCTTTCACCCCCCTGCATGTTCAGGCTCCGATCACACAAAATATATATATATATATATATATATATATATATATATATATATATATATATATATATATATATATATATATATATATAAATTAGTTGTATTTATTTTATCTATTATACTTAACCTCTGTTTCCCACGTCAGCGCGGTATTGCATGGAAACAGACGAAGAATGTCCCACCCACACACACACGCACACACACACACACATATATATATATATATATATATATATATATATATATATATATATATATATATATATAAGCCAATACACGCACATATACATACATATACATTTCACCGTATACATACTTATACGTATACAGACATATACATATATACATATGTACATATTCATACTTGCTGCCTTCATCCACTCTCGTCGCCACCCCGCCACAAATGAAATAGCATTCTCCCTCGTGAGGTAGCACTAGGAGAAAACTCAGTCTCTAGCTGTCATGTGTAAAGCACCGAAACCACAGCTCCGTTTCCACATCCAGGCCCCACGTGTGAAGTGTGGCTGTATTCTTGCAATACCTCCAGCGATTTCTTTTACTTCCCTTGTGATGTGGCCTTTTTTTTTTTTTTTTTTTACACCACGGCGGGAGGAAGCAAGTAAGTTCGTGGTCGTCTCTGTTGTAGTGTTGTTAACCTCTTGCCTGCTTCCTTGTCTGGTTCAGTGCTATGATATATACGGACCTCGCTTGAGGTATTTTCGTTCACCTATCATCTAAGACTAACACTCCAGGTCTCTAGGTGTTGTCTTAAGACCCTATAATCTCGCGGTTATTGATAGCTGCTCCCACGGTGGTACATGCGAGCCAAGCATGTGTAGTAGAAAGCTACAGGCATTAATAAATGAAGGAGAAGTTTTACCCTCCCGCGCAGCCATCCCCTAATGCAAATACAGACAAAGTAATTGGCATCAGTAGTTCTGACACGTTTAATAGGTCATTACAATTTACATGTAGAATTAACCCTCATGCACTGGCTCTTAGAATGATAATTCGCGGCATAAAACTAAACATGTTAACAAATTGGCATGTACGAAAGATAAGGCGCTTGCGAAACATGTTTTTGTCACTTTTGTAGGAGAGAGCCGTTGGTTCCACGAGATTACGTAGGATTCTGTTGTACACTGTGCAAGAAATGGTTTACATTGCTTACTTCAAGAGTTACGTGAAATATGTAGTAGGAATCTTTCAGCACACTGTGGGTCGGTGCTATTCCTCGTACCGTTCAAAGTATACGAAGAAAATTACAGACTACAACAGACAGATGCGGGCTCCTCTCGAAGCTGGCTGTTTCTGGAAGAAGAAGAGGAGGAGGTCAAAAAGCACAGACCGGTGCAGAGAAAGTACGAGACGTCCCCCCCAAAAAAATTACTTGGAGGAAACTGCCCGTGAAAACCTCATGTCTTGCGAATCCGCAAATGATTTGAATGAAGCATCGTGTGTCATGGTTTATCCTTGTATTCCACCAAAACCATGGCAGGCAGGAAGGATCATAATCTCACTGGACGGTGATTTTCCTTCGCCCTCAAGTTCGGATCTGCCATCCCTGGCGAGACTTTGTAGTAGAAGTAGTAGTAGTAGTAGTAGTAGTAGTAGTAGTAGTAGTAGTAGTAGGTTGGTAGGTGTGCTTGACATCACCTAAATGCAGTGAGTCTTGGACTCTTGTCATGGCACCATGAATACGTTTAGACATAGACGTTTAGAGGGAGACTTTTAAAAATAGATATTTAGAAAGAAACTTTCAGAAACAGACATTCGGAAAGAGGCTTTTCGAAACAGACTAGACGAATACCTCGACCATGTGCTGATGTTATCAACGCCTCCTTAATTCCTCTGTTATCTTTTCTGTCGTCTCGACATTGATGTCTGTTTTCCTGATCTCTCCCGCTGTCCAGCACAGCCTCGAAACGACCATAATTGTTCTGTTGCCGGATCGTCTCTGCCTCGAATATTTGCCCTCCTCCCTGTATATATCTGTCTTACAAGATTTACGTTCTTGTTGAGATATCGTCTCCGTTCCCTCCTCATCCGTCTCGTGGTCTTATCTTCCTGGTATATTTAGCCGCCTCCTCCTCCTCCTCCTCCTCCTCCTCCAAACACACGTCTGTTTTCAGTGCGTGTTTTCCACAAGGAAATTTGGTTCCCGCGCTGGCTGATTCCGTTTTCTAAAACCGTATCCTTCCATCAGATATTTGGACGTCATCCTCTGAACTCCTCAGCCTTGCGATATGCAAATGAGTGAACGCAGTGAAAACATGCATCTCATCCTCTTTATCTTAAAAGAAAGTGGCATCTTCACTCTCCTCTGTACATTCCAGAACAAATGACCGAGCCCCTGAGGAGAAAAAAAAAAAAATCCTCATTTGGCTCTTTCCTCATTTTCTTCTTTTGAATAATACAGAATGGGAGGATTCCCAAACCCCCGCTCCCGCCCATCTTAGCCGCCTTCTACGACACGCAGGAGATACGAGGGCAGCGTCCTTTCTCCCCCATTCTCTGAGATCCGATGTTTCACATATTTCAAAAGGTTGTCTCGACTCCTCCGTCTCCCACCCACTCTCACCATCCATGCCGGTCTTATAAGGCTGGATGTTGACGATTCATTTACGGAAACAGTACGTATTAAGAGGCGCCAGGGCTGGCATGCGTTACGTATTTGCCAACTGTACGTATTGAAATGCTGTGGCACAGGTATGCTATAAGCATACAGGTGCTTAATGAATACCCCTACGTTTGTTATGTATTATCCGTCCATTGAATCGCTTGTCCTGGAAGTGTGAACCCCTCTTTATTTCCAGTTATGATAAAACAGAGTTGCTTATAAACTTTTGTGCAAGATGTCGATAGATGGGAGGTACATGGGAAGGACAGGTAACGGGAGACTTGAAGGTCCGTGACCAGGTTATATGCTGGCGGAGAATACATGGGAAGGGCAGATAACTGAAGACCTCAAGGCTCCATGACCAGGTTTTCTTTAGTATAACCTGGGTTATACCACATGTTTAATAGGACCGCTCATGTAATGGTCTACAGAGGCCTTCAAGAAAGTCTTCAGAATCCATCTTTATGTAACCTGTCTGATCTCTTCTCTGATACATAATCTTGGAGGTTTTAGTTCATTACATTTGGTATCCGGAGGCCATTTTTTTTTTTTGTTCTTGATGTGAGTTCGTTAACGCGAAAAAGCAGTTGGGCAACAAAGAAAAAACAAATATATATATATATATATATATATATATATATATATATATATATATATATATATATATATATATATATATGAGGCATTAAAGACCCGTATTTTTCTTTTCGAAAATTGAAGTAAGATTGGTCGCGTTGCACAGCCGTCCATGTTTAACTTTCTCGACGTGTCATCAGTACGACCCCGTACCTCCTGGTGCATGGCGTCCCACGATCATGCACTGCCCCCCACACCACCTCCTTCAACCCGGCAGCACAGAAATTCAACTGACAAAGACACTTCCCTACGACTCTTTCGATACCCGTGTCTCTCGCATATGTGTTTTGAGTGCTGAAGAAAAGTCCGAAAGTATGTTGAAGGTCGAGAGTGTGAAGAAGGTTTTCACGATCTTCGTTTGCCGGCTATATTTGAACGATGAATGCCTTGATTTAAACGTTTAGCAGTCGATGGGCTTTAAAAGCCCAGAATAACTTTCATCTATCTCCATCTCAATCATCTCATCTTCCCTCTCATAACTCACAAGAGAGGTGATTTGAATTCGCTTTTGTGTTCTTTGCTTTCCACGTTGCTCAGAGGTGATGCAAGGCATACTTGAAGCAATTCAGCAAGAACATTTTTTTTTCCAGGTATGATTTGCATACTGCAATATTTCTAAATTACACCACGCTATATTTGCATATTATAATTCAGCTTCGTATTTTTAGCACTCTCTCTCTCTCTCTCTCTCTCTCTCTCTCTCTCTCTCTCTCTCTCTCTCTCTCTCTCTCTCTCTCTCTCTCTCTCTCTCTCTCTCTCCCGTTAATGTATTCATTGACTGCCACACCCCATGACTGGCTTTAGCGCGCTTAAAGTAACTTCCAGACATTCAGTTTCTATTTAAGACACTTGTATATCATTTACCATTCTATACCATACTGAATATATGTGATCAGTTCACGAAAGGGATATATTATATATTCCTCATATAGACATATTTTTTCCTCATATCTGTTATTGCTTTAACTCATATTACCATTTCTTTCCCCGCCAGTAAATGAGATACATTGATCTCGTACCATGAGAATGATTTACGGGTGATTTTCTTAATCCTTTAGTGTCTAATATCTAAACATATTCGCGGGGCTTTAGGATTCTCGCATCCCAAATGTGATTCAGCATCTCTTTAGACGTGGTTCAGGCATCTCAGGCCACCTTATAGGTTCATCTCTTTTCTCCCTTTTTACACTTTCCTCAGGATACATTCTCTCATTATTCTTCGTTTCACGATATTATATTTCTTTTCTCTTATTCTCTTATTTCTCTTATTCTCTCAGCCTCTCTTATTCTCAGCCTCTGATTTCTTATTTGTGATGTGGATGTTCCGATGTGTCTCTCTCTCATGTTTACGTTTACACCATCAGCATCAACTGGAATATTTATGATGATCCATTTTCTTTAATGTTTGGATCACGTCAATTACTTGTTTTGAGCCGCGATGGTATTTTTTTTTCTATCCATTATGATTTTCTTTTTCTCTTCTTGTTGATTCTTGATTCCGCTTCATAAATCATGTTGATGCTCTCAGTTTATTATCGTATCTTGACTCTTTTCAAGCATATTTATAATCTTTTTTTTCTTCCCCTTGAAATCTCTCTTTTCATTCCATTTTATATTTTCTCGTTTTCGCTCGGTGTTTTTCCTTCGCCTTTTTTTTTCCATTTTCCGTTGTTCTTGGCTGTGTCGTCACCGTTTCATCATCGCTCTCGGACTAATCCGGTAATATTGCCTTGCTTACCACCACCATCATCTGCATTATAATGTTTATGTTTTTGTCCACATCTGCTGTTGTTTTTCTGGACATTTATTGAATCATTATTCTCTCTCTTCCATCTGTCAGTTTCATGTTCATGTTTCTCGTTTGATTAAATCTCAGACACTCCCAAGTATCACATGTGTATATGTATACAGTGTTGGATGTTACTTTTATGTGTTGTACGTAACATATTAAGATACTTGATTGTATTGTAGCCTCTCTCACAATTGATATTTCTTTATCTATATTTCTTGCCCGCGTATATGATGTTGTAGGCGTGAGGTTGGAGGAAGACACCTCCTGCTCGGTCCTTCCCATGATATGTTAATATGGTGATGAGGAGTATTTCAGGAATACGGGAAAGACTAGGTCACTGCTTTGTCTTTCCCGGGAACGCTGTAGAACTCTGGGAGGAGAGAAGGGTTTACACATATAAAGTACATATGGAACCTACATGTAAAAGACTTAAGGTGGACGAATTGTACATACAAAGGACTTGGTGTGGGTGGAATCTGTATGAAAAGAATTTAGGGTGGAGGAATTACCTAAATGAAGGACCTATGGGAGTGGGATCTATGCATAAAGGATTTAGGATTTGGGGTTTCTACATATAAAGGATTTGTATGGAGAAAATTCTTCATATATATACCTTTATTTCTATACTGAACATATACATCCCAACAGACTCATTATACCAGTAATTGATATTTATTCTCACCGTGTCCATGTTTACAATCACTTACGCCTACTAATGGTAGTATTGAGTCACAAAGACATTATGATATGGCTACCCAGTTGATTGTTCTTCGACAGGACAATATTTTCATTTTCTTTTTTCAAGGAAAATTTGTTGTTCGTCACCTGACTGTCAAACTAGATCTGCTTTGCCGCTGTCCAAAGACGATATTGGGAATGGCAAATGCTACTGTTTCATCTGCTTTCCCATCTGGAGCTCTTTTTTGTTTGTTTTTTGTTGTGTTGTTACTAGTCTTCTTTTTAATCCGTAAAGTTCAGATGTGATGATGAAGTTAAATCAGAGTTGGTAACTTTACGTTGCCAGACGTTTATGCTTGGTCGTGTAACGTTACTCAACCCGTATTTAAGGTCAAGTGCTCCGTTGTCCACCTTACAATCAGGTGTGAGTGTCATGTTACCGAACCTGTATTTAAAGTTTATAATTTGAATTGCCCAACATCTAACTTTATTTGTAAGTTGCCCAACCCTGATAAATTTGATAATGAAACATTGCCCAACCTGTATTTTAACCTTGAGTGTAACGCTGTACAACATGTGTTCAGAATGAACGGAAATAGATACGGGACATTTGGCTACGACTCCGTTCCCTGGGAGATTTTAATGATGCCTGAAATAGCTATCTTTCGTTAAGTAACGAAGCGGATTTACTATTATCATTTTTTTTTGTAACATTAGAAGTGCATTCACTTGTAAGATATTTATTGTATGGTACTTTACCCGTATACACGGATTTGGGTCATTTTTGGTAATTAGAGAGAGTGCAGTTAGATGTTGCTGCATTGGTTCGAAACACGTTTCAGGCGCTGAGTTAAAAAGTTCGGTACACTGTGTGATGCTTCGAAAAGATCTGGGTCAGTTTTGTACATGGCCCTGAATATTCAGCACCCACTAGACCCACGTGCATTACGGCCACCTACACTTGTGCACTCACTGGAGCCTCACCCTCATCATTCCCACCTGCACTAGTGTGTCCACCGGACCCCACCCTCACCACGCCCACCTACACTAGTGTGTCCACCGGACCCTACCCTCATCACGCCCACCTATACTAGTGCGCCCACCGGACCCATCCTCGTCATGCCCAACTACACTCGTGCGCACACCGGACCCCACCCTCATCACGCCCACCTACACTAGTGCGCCCACCGAACCCCGCCCTCATCGCGCCCACCTGCCCTGAGCACATTAGCCTCTCACACCTTGCCACCACGAGCACGAGTCGGGATGTGTACATCCTACTATCGTCCATCTCTTTATAGACTAATGTGTGTTGTCCTCAATCCCAAAACGTCACTCAGTTTCGCCCATTCCTACACTGCTCTTATGTTAGAAAAAGTACTTCTTTCCAGCTTCTCTAACAGGTTGTTATAACCATTTTCTTGTTTTGCCCTACGGTTGCTCTGCATCTAGCACCTTTCGAAGAATGTTCACTGTCACGTCATCAAGCTGGATAAAAAGCTTAAAGGTATCGATCATTTCACCCATTACTCGACTCTCTTATACGGTGGACAACTATTTTTCTCATAAGCTTTCGCTATAACTCGGCTGTCTTGATTCGGGCAGCAAATTTGTCGTCGTATGGACCCTCTCTATTGGCTCATTAAGCTTTTCTTATTTTAATAACCAAACTTGAGAAGCGTATTCTGGTTTTGGCCTGATGTAGGAGCGAACAGCTTGCTAGATATTTCCTATTGTGTGTACCTGAGTGCCATTCTAAAATTTGGCAGCAAAAAGTTTGTTTCCTATATTAATCCCCTGACCTGCGACTCTAAGGTCTCTTACACACAGACTGTCGTAGTTTATTTCCTTCTTGATAACATTCGTATCTAGGCCGTCCTTAGCTGCTCCCCATTTTCATTACTTTACTTTTCTTCTAGCTGAATTTTATCACCTGTTTATAAGATCAATTTCGGGGTTTGCTTAGGTCCCTTTGCAAGTTGATGCAATCCTCATCGCTCTCTTTCCTCCCCTCATGACCTTGGCATCATCCGCTAACATATTCAGGCACTATTCGAATCCATGTATACATTCACATAGATTTATTTTAAGAGTGATAGTCTCAGAACAATACCCCGCGGCATGCCACTGGTGACATGAACCCATTTCGAAAAGGTTCATTGACATGCGTCTGCATAAGCACGCGCGTGTACGCGTGTTTTTTTTTTTTTTTTAAGGAGTTATATAGTTATAAGTTTTCAAGCGATGAGCTTTATTTGATGCTGCTTTTCCGAGAGGACGAAGAGTTCATTTTTGAATATAACTAATCATATCCAGCAGAACTTCAAAAGTCCGTCTCGAGGTTTGTTGATCAGTGGGGCTTGCTTGGAAGTCACTCCAGAACGCCGCTGGGAGTCTCATGAACTGTCGCGGTAAAAGCTGGATGTCTGCAGATTTATGATGGAAGGTGAAGATGAAGTCCGGATTAGAAATATTAAAAGCTGTGAAGCGAGAGATATCAGACGGTATTGTCTTATATTTTTGGTATACGTCCATTTGTGCATAGCTTCAGGTTCTTGGAGGTCGTGACACAAGGAAATTATGAGTGTAGAAAGACCAGTTAATTTTTCAAGTCATGGACAGAGCTTATCTTCTTCAGCAACAATGGCAGAGCCTTCTGCTTGGTGTCAGCTTCTTTGCTTTATAGCTCTTGAACCGTCTCACTGATTGACGTTTTGGTTTAACACCACACGCTGGGGGTTGTGTGTGACTGATTGCCAGTAATGAAACAACAGAATACGTTAGAGTCAACTTCAAAATGATCCAGAACGAATTGGTTTTGTTCATCGCCTTTGAGAGCACCGTGAACAACAGGGATGAAAGTGGGCTAAATCTTCTTAAAGAAGATATTGAGAATCTCTAAGCGTCAAAAAGAGATTGGATACCTCCTCTTAACAGAGGGAAAAGAGATGGTGTATCTTTCTTTAACAATATAAAGGAGTTGAGGTATCTCTTCAGGACAGCGGGAAAGGAGAAAGTTAAAATATATTCGTAGCAACAGAAGGACGTGTGAGTATCTCTCCTCATCGATAACAAAACAAGGTATGATATCTCCACAGCACCGTATAATGGCCTCTTATCTTGTCATCCCTCGCTGGAGTGGAACGTTTTCCTCCTGTCTTCAAATCCCTCTCGGATGCATTTTCCTGCAGAACTGGAATAGGCAGCCGTTTTTGTTCCCAGGTCAGCCTCCACCTGCGTACGAAGGATGGATGATAGACTTGAGTAACTTAGAAATATCTTAGTTAGAGTATTTATTGTCTTTTATGGAAACAAAGTGTGTGACTCTGTGTTACATTTCATCAGATAAACGTATTATGTATATGTTTTCAGTACCAGCACACCCGGGGCTTTGAGGGTTCATTTTCCCAATGTTAGCCATGAAGTAGATTGGTGTGTACACTGCTCTTATGATAGAGACGTGGGAGACTGGCTTTGCCCTCCGAGCAGATTGTATTCTACCCACAGTGTAAAAAGTTCCAGCCATTATGTTTACAGCGTGTCTGGAGATAGCGGAGCGCAGTACATTAACGCCGACAACAAGCTGTGCGGGGAATGAATATACTTGTAAATAAGACCTCTGGTTATCGTAAAACACGCAGGAGATAACAGGTACCAGCATTGCGGCTGTGAGAAATCCCACCGATGATATCAGGTGTCATATCTTGCTAACGCCTCGTCAAACTCGTACCACAGAGCAGATTTGGGAAACTGTGTAGCGCGCGCGTTCGTAGCAGGTAAACCCCCCTCAAAAAAAAAAAATTGATCATCATTTTAGTCTTGGCTTAACGTTGCTTCAGTTATTAGGATAGGAGACATGAAGCCACTCGGTGGGGAGAACTAGAGCATCAGTTACACACTGTGAGGGACGTGCAATAAAGCTGTCAACGGCAGGATCAGCTGGAATGTAACACGACTAAATCAAGATATGTTAATGGGGAACGGGAGTTCGAGCAAATGTGGTTGTCTTTACTGGGCAGTGGCACGGCCGGCCGCAAGGAGGTGGTGGTGCGTCTGCTGGGTGTTACTGAGCAAGGGTGGCTTAAGCAGGAGCCAGGTCAGTAGTGGGAACAGCAGCAGAAGCACTTACACCCTGAGCATGGACAGCACCAGCAAAAACAGCCTCAGCTCGCAGCAGCTGTTGTAGTATCTGACATAAGAAACAGCAGTGGAAACAGCAATATAAAAACACTTGCATGATGTGCAGCAGATCCTGCAGCTGCTGCTGATGTAGCTGCTGACATCATCATGAGCAGCAGCAGTAGCACGTGCAGCAGTAGGACTTGCAGCAGCTGCCATCATTATCAGAGGCATTAACAATAGCTTCGCTATTTTCAGCAACAGCTGTAGAAGCAGAAACATCACTGGCAATACTGCAGCAGTAGCGGTAGCAGCTGCTGCACCGGCAGTAGCAACGCTCTCAGCAGCGTTATTAGCCTCAGTGATAACGTCAGAGACAGTGTCAGCATCACCAACACCTGCGGGAGCAAGCGGCATCACCAGTGTCGCCATCAACAGCAGCGGCAGCAGCAAGTGTCAGCACCAGCCAAACTACAGCACGAACGACAGCAAGTGTCAGCACCAACCAACTCCAACACGAACGACAGCAAGTGTCAGCACCATCCAACTCCAACACGAACGACAGCAAGTGTCAGCACCAGCCAACTACAGCACGAACGACAGCAAGTGTCAGCACCAGCCAACTACAGCACGAACGACAGCAAGTGTCAGCACCATCCAACTCCAACACGAACGACAGCAAGTGTCAGCACCATCCAACTCCAACACGAACGACAGCAAGTGTCAGCACCGACACCACGACTACAGCAGCGTCAGCCAGAGTAGCGAATCGTCAACAGAGTCAGCTGCACAAGCGATCCCCAGGACGTAAGAGACAGAGCAGCAGCAACAGAAGCCCGGGCAGCTGCACGTATATACCACCCTCCCGCCTCAACCCTGGAGGAGACCAGCCTCCTGCAACTGCCTCGCCTACCGGCGGCCCATGATCAGGAACGCCTGCCATGAGCGAACATGATCCTTTTTCATGAGGACGTTTTAATTGCAGACAAGCAAGGCCATGACTCCTGCCGAACGATCTCTTAAGAGCCGGAGTTATGAGGCAGGCCATTTTTTCCCTCCCTGTAGCACATCTAACGTTGATGGCCGGGGAATCATGAATGGACACTCAATTTAAAAGCTACAAAAAAAAAAAAAAAGAGAAGGATTTCTTGCTTCAGGTTGAGTTTCATGAAGTGGAAATAAGCGTTTTAGAAAGGGTCAGGAGTTGAAGACAGCACGTTAAACTGGCCGCAGGTTTAGTGAGGCTTGGAGAGGTTTTTTTTTTTTTTTTTAGCGTCTTCCTTAGATTAACGTAAGTTGCTTGTGAAGGATTACCACCGTAGTGTGTGGTGAAGGATTACCACCGTAGTGTGTGGCTCGTGTGGGTGTATAATTTGCCTGTGTCATAATGTCTCGCAGTTGCTTTCCTCAGCCAGCTTGGCCGCCAGTGAGGACGGTGAACATTTTTGTTTTAGTGACGAAATTTGGAGAACCACAGCTCGAAATTTTACTGTAAGAACAAAACCAAAATAATTGCTTCTTACCTTTCGATGGAGCTGATTATCTCGAGTTTTTTTTTTCGTAAGGAAAATTGAATGTTAAAATATATATAGACCGAGGGAATTTGATCAGTTTAATGCTCAGAAACGATCCTCTTTTATATGTTTTTTCCCCATCATAGTGACTCTAACACACACACACACACACACACACACACACACACACACACACACACACACACACCAGGATCTATTTCATCTCGGGATCAATAGATTTTCGGTCTGTGTGTGTGTGTGTGTGTGTGTGTGTGTGTGTGTGTCCGTCCGAAGAGAAAGTTTTATGCGCCGAAGTTGGTCAAGTGCGATGACGTAGAACAAAAGTTGAACGAGTGCGAGTTTTTCTCGCCCAGGGTTGACGGTGGTGACCTTGGGTGTTGACCTCTCGACCTCCTAATCAATAATGTTTTGTCTTATCGGTCAGCAGGACGCAACAGGTACGTTGGTGGGGTTTCCCAGGCAGCTGGAACACTGCACCATTCCTTTATATATATATATATATATATATATATATATATATATATATATATATATATATATATATATATATATATTATCCCTGGGGATAGGGGAGAAAGAATACTTCCCACGTATTCCCTGCGTGTTGTAGAAGGCGACTAAAAGGGAAGGGAGCGGGGGGCTGGAAATCCTTCCCTCTCGTTTTTTTTTAATTTTCCAAAAGAAGGAACAGAGAAGGGGGCCAGGTGAGGATATTTACTCTAAGGCCCAGTCCTCTGTTCTTAACGCTACCTCGCTAATGCGGGAAATGGCGAATAGTATAAATATATATATATATATATATATATATATATATATATATATATATATATATATATATATATATATATATATATATTTTTTTTTTTTTTTTTTTTTTTCAAACTATTCGCCATTTCCCGCGTTAGCGAAGTAGCGTTAAGAACAGAGGACTGGGCCTTTGAGGGAACATCCTCATCTGGCCCCCTTCTCTGTTCCTTCTTTTGGAAAATTAAAAAAAAAAAAGGAAAAATGTTGATAAGTGTTTTTGAACTTGACCTGCATGAAGTTACACCGTGAGTGAAAAGTGAGCAGTGGGGAGGCTTTGTCATAGAACTCCTCACTCCAGAGGAGTCCATCATTTCCCTGCGAGTAGCACAGTCCTACAGCGGCAGGAGCTCCTGGGAAGGGGTCCTGGGTAACACCAGGATCCATCCTAGGAAAGTGGGTCCTGGATTGAGTAAATTGGTGGTTAGAGACTGGTGTTAAGTAGCGTAGTCGTACGAAGACAATGCCTCGTACACTATTGTGTAATACTGGTTGTATTGCAACGCTTGGAGTCAGGTCTCCATTCCCTAGGTTATTATTGAAATTATTATTATTATTATTATTATTATTATTATTATTATTATTATTATTATTATTATTATTATAATTATTATTATTATTATAATTATTATTATTGTTATTATTATTATATTATTATTATTATTATTATTGTTATTATTATTATTATAATTATTATTATTATTATTATTATTATTATAATTATTATTATTATTATTATTATTATTATTGTTATTATTATTATAATTATTATTATTATTATAATTATTATTATTGTTATTATTATTATTATAATTATTATTATTATTATTATTATTATTATTAATATTGTTATTGTCATTATTGTTATCATTATTAATATTTTTATTATTATTATTATTATTATTATTATTATTATTATTATTATTACATTAGTCGTAGTAGCAGTAGTAGCGGTAGTAGGCATTGTATTTTTGTTGTGTCTTTTATTAGTTATCGTTGTTGTTATGTTTGTAGGTTGTAATTGTACATATAATATTTTATGTACACATGTGTCAGTACCTTATATTGTTTACCATTGCATTGATACCGTTGACTGGTTCACTTGCGCTTCAGTTGGCAATACTCCGCCTTGCATCTTGACCAGAGTTGATTCCTAATGTTCTTTGCAACTCTGTCAACCACACCCTATTTCCTAGATTGTTTCTTATATATATATATATATATATATATATATATATATATATATATATATATATATATATATATATATATATATATAGTTGTTACTAGACTCCACCTGACCTGTTCGAGGTTACACCGCGAGTAAAAAAGCCACATTTGGCAAGGCTGTGTCAGTGGGACTACACTCTCCTCAAAGAATGTCCTACACCAAAGTAGTCTACATTTCCCTGACATTGTAAGTAGCTCACAGTTTGGCAACATGAAAGAGGTACAGTGTAATTAACAGGAATCTTTTGTCGAAATAAGTCCTTAGGTGTGGGGCCTGGGTATGGAAAGGGAGCTGTGGTTTCGGGCATTATTGCATGACAGCTAGAGACTAAGTGTGAACGAATGGGGCCTTTGTTGTCTTTTCCTAGCGCTGCCTCGCGCACATGAGTGGGGGAGGGGGATGTTATTCCGTGTGTAGCGGGGTGGCGATGGGGGTGAGTAGGGGCAGACAGTGTGAATTGTGTGCATGTGTGTATATGTGTGTGTCTGTGTGTGTATATATGTGTGTACGTTGGGATGTGTTGGTGTGTATGTTTGCATTTGTGGACGTGTTGTGTGTGCATGTGTGTGGGGGTGGGTTGGGCCATTTCTTTCGTCTGTTTCCTTGCGCTACCTCGCAGGCGCGTTAGACAGCGACAAAGCAAAATGATATATATATATATATATATATATATATATATATATATATTATAAGTGATTTAGTAGACCAAGTTTTGAAATGAAGCATATATAGGGCCAAAATTAGGATTCTTGAGGTAACACACACACACACACACACACACACACACACACACACACACACACACACAGCATTACATCATGCGTGAAGGCAGGTAAGGTAATGTAAGGTCATGAACTAGATCGTCCAGACGACTATTAAATCACACATATCAAGCAAGGAGGAGAGGCTCTCGCGGGCTCTCATTAACCCGGACGATTCTGACGTGGGCGTGAGAGGCCGTAATTGAATTTTGAGACGTAGTTCTCCCAAGTCAACGATCGTTTGCAACCGAACTGATGCACTTCTGGAAGTGCCTTTGATCGATGCCTTCGCGATGGTAAACATCCCGTGAAATTCGTAATTGTCAAAAATTCACCGGCGGTTGCCGGGGAAAAAAAAAAAGAAAGAAACAAGGAAAAGAAAGAGAGATGAGGACTTTAGCCCCTGTGGTAAAAATTTCCTTAATGATGCTATTGGATCAAGGGAATTGTCCATGACGCTGGGGCTAATTAGTAATATACGTTAATTGATCTTGACTACGATTCTTTCATTACAGCAAACCGGGCTTTCAGTAACCTAGTAATTAGTTACTTTTTTTTTTTTTTGCTAAGAGGGAAAAATCCGTGATGAGTTAGTCATTATCAAGACGGCTTTTGTGCGAGCTTAAAGTCTGTTAATTAGAAAACGAAGGAGGAAGAAATATAGAGCGGCCGAAAAAATGCTGTTCAGAAATAAAAGTGCGTTAAGTAGGTCTTAAGTAACCAAAGAATTTCATCTCGGTGTTGAATTTTTACTTTACTGATCGTCTTAAGTGTAAAGTTATTTTTTTTTTCATCATACTTAAGAATGTGAAATGAATCACTGGACTGGAAGTCTCCAGCGAGTATCTTTGTTCGGTTGGAACATCAGAATCAGGTATTTATTGAAAGTATAGACTCGCGTAGAATAGATATTTTAGAATAAGGTATACTAGAATGTTAGAATCGTGTTTGAATCAGGTATATTGGAATATATTTTATCAGAATCGTGTTTCAATCAAGTATATTTGAATAGATTATATTTGAATCGAGTATTTTAGAATCAGTGATGTTAGTATCAGGCGTACTAGTATGAAGTTGAATTAATATCAAGTGTATTAGGATCAGGTGTTTTAAAAACAGGTGTATTAGACTCGGATGTATTGGAATCAGATGCATTGGAATCGTAGTTTACAAGAATGAGGTGCATTAGAGGCGTTTGTTATAGAATCAGGTATGTTAGAATCGAGTATATTCGGGGCCAAACCTTTTCGACTTAAAAACGTATAGGGGAAAATGGCCTGCAGTCGCCAGTTTCTTTACAATTATGTCTTCATTTCTTATGTTACCTCTAAAACAGCAGGGGCAACTGAGGCCCTAATTAAGGCCATCTCATTAACGCTATATATATATATATATATATATATATATATATATATATATATATATATATATATATATATATATATCCTAGCTTGAGCCAGGTACCCAGTGTATCCCCCTACTGTCTAGGGGTGGATGAACAGCTGGATTGACTGTGAACCGCCTGCAGCAACCGGATTTCTAACCCATGCTCTCGTCCCTGGGCGGCCCATGAATGCTAAAACCGCTCCACCACAGAGATCTAGTTTTACCGTCACACTAAACCCATTGAAATTTCATCGGTCATATTTAAACACGGTCAGGTTCAAACCCTCTTCATCAGATGGTGAGACAGGCTCAGCAAACAGACATGGATCTCCCTCCAGCTGGAAAAGGTTCCTGGATGGCATGTGAGGGAGGGTTTGTGAAGGGTGATGGTCTTCGGTAATTTTTCACGAAGCAACAGATGAACCTACTTCAGGTCGTGATGGTAGTCGGTGGTTTACATCTACTGGTCTTAACACTTTTAGAAGTTTATCTTAAAAAAAATATCTTCCTCAGTTAAGCTTAGCCTAGCAACTTCTTCAGTTGAGTTTAGCATCTTCTTCAGTTAAGGTTAGCTTAACATCTTCAATTAAGCTTAGCTTAACATCTTCAGTTAAGCTTAGTTTAACATCTTCAGTTAAGTTAGCCTTGCATCTTCAGTCAAGCTTAGCCTAGCATCTTCTTCAGTTAAGCTTAGGGATCAGGTCAAAGGCCGTGCCAGCATACCAGAAGTCCGTGCCCGTCGTGCTCAGGGTCTCGTACTTTCGTCCTTCAAGAGCCGTGGTCTTCTTGCACAGGGGGATGAGTCTATTTTTTCCTTAACACAGTCGCCCTATTGGGTAAACCCGATCCGTACACTGACGCTTTGGGTTTACCCTCGAGAGGTCACATTTGCGCGATGATCGTGACAATGTAACCTCGGCCAAAGGATCGCTTCAGCGGGGGCGGAGGAGTGATGAAGACGTCTTGGTATAAAACACACTAGTCTGACACTGGAAGATGGCACTTATGTGTCTGGCTCGGTAGTCACCTCGTATCCCGTGCTCATTGAGCCACATAAATTCTCTGCTTTGCATATCTGTGGCGTATTTATGGAAGAAAATGGGACGTAGAAGATCCACGAATATCGGTGCTTATTTTCGTCGTGTGACTGTTGTGTTGCCCTGGTAAACGCCTTTTGGACGTCCTGGGACTGGCTCAGCTGGAGATTAGAAGCGAGGCCTTTTGAAGGTGATAGTTAATTGGATGATGTTATTGCAGGATATACGAAATGAGCCACTGGGAGAACAGAACGATCACACACACACACACACACTCGCGCACACATAAGAGCCACGCATGCACAAGAACTTGGGGGGGAATCAAACATGTAGAACTAGAACACAGAACATGATCCTCTGGTTTTTATCTATTCACATCTGAGATGCAAAACCAAGAAAGAATCTTGTGCTCGTCTGTAGTTCTTTCGCATTTGTGCTTGAAATACGTAATGGATGAAGAGTTGATACGTTTGTTCACTGAATGTTTTAAGCTAAATTAAAGATGATGTTGTTGAGGATTGGAGAACTTAAGAACAACTTCTTTAACCCCTTGAGCACGAAGTTACGACTTCCTGGGAATGGTAGTCTGGCCTTTGACCTGAAGCTTGAGGGTTAGGTCAAAGACCAGACCACCATAGGGTCGCACAGTCGTGCTCATGGGTCATACGTTTGTCCTGAAGGGTCAGACGGGTTTCAGTCAAGAGATTGGGACGACTAAGATGCACCTGATTTTTTTATGGTAGGTTTTTCAAGGACGGAAGGCTTATCAAGGGCAGGGGGCTCAAGGACGGGAGGCTTATCAAGGGCAAGGGGCTCAAGGACGGGAAGCTTATCAAGAGCAAGGGGCTCAAGGATGGGAGGCTTAAGTAAGGCAGGGGACTTAAGGACGGGAGATATCATCAAGACTGAAAAATTTATATACGACTGGGGATTAATTGAGAACAGGGAAATTATCAAGGACGAGGTACTTATCACGGACGGGGATTTCAAGTACAGGGGGCTTTTTCAAGGACTAGGATGTAGGCTGGGGGACTTATATACTTTTACAATTATTTGCCTTAAACACTAAAGGTCAGAACTAGCTTTAGCTGAAAGAGGTTTGAGTCATTTTGTGATCAGGGGAAGCTTAGCTGTGCTACACCCATGACCTCAGAACGTACACTGGCGTCTCAGCATAGTTTCCAGAGGGGCATAGACCAGGTCAGGATGGGAGAGTTGGGGGTCTGGACACCCGGATGTTGGACCAGGTCAAGATGGGGTCTTGACGCCCCACAGCTACGGCCTGCCTTTTGCTCCTCGTCGAAATCACATACGACACAGGGCTTTTTAGACCAGGATGTCTTAGAATTAAAGAACCATAATACCGTGCGTGTTTGCTTATCGGTTGGTCGCGATTGAGAAAATAATAGTAACACCTGTGGAAAATAGGTGGAGGGGTAATAGTCACCGTGATTTGAGGGAAGAGCGCTAGGTCTACCACGTAGCTTCACCCTTGCTCTCCCTGCAGGGATTGTGAACACCCACAGCAGGAGATGCCTGCCGCCTCGGTCGTCTCCCACCATCTGGTGATGTAATTGCAAGGCCCCCCTCCTTGTGACGGAAGGGGTGAGGACGGAGAGAGTTCTTTGTTCAGGTTCACCCCTTTGGTGCTAGCTACCTCACACATATGGATCTAAGAAGATACGAAAATTCAATTACACACACACACACACACACACACACACACACACACACACACACACACACACACACACACACACACACACACACATATTTGTCACTCACCCGTGAGATGATAAGGTTAATCGCGTGTGATGAAACATCATGTGGATCAACCATCAGTGAGGGGAACGAGTCCGCCCAGCCTGTGGGAAGAAGCCCTGTGTGTGTGTGTGTGTGTGTGTGTGTGTGTGTGTGCGTGTGTGTGTGTGTGTGTGTGTGTGTGTGTGTGTGGAGGGTCTGGGGGTCTGGGGGGTGAGGCAAGGAGGAGGAGGAGGAGGTAAGAGGGTCAGTTCCGTCATTCATCATGGTCAGAGGCGCTGATGAATGGCCCCCTTCGCGCACCGCGTCGTATGAAATTTAATTACGATTTTTTTCAACCTTTCCCCCATGCCCCACCCACCCACCCTCCTTGCCTTAATTAGGGTCTGAGTATACATTTTCTTTTTCTATTCTGGTCACTAATCTGCGGCCGCTTCCCTAACTGCTGTACGTGAATGGATCACCTCGTTGGTGGACCATTTTAGAATATCTTGTTGCGGGCGGACCTTCTACGTTTCTCCCGTCTCGTAGTGAGGCATCTTCAGTGGACGGTGTTTCTTGTGAGTCACACACGGACACTTAGATGTGATGGTTATGGTGTCACTTTATGTGGCTCCCTCGTACTTACAGACGTATATACGCCGCTGTGTTCCTCTGTGGAAGGGGGACCAAGTTGTTGTGGGTCATGTAGTGGTATACAACCATTATTTCCGGCTCGAGTTTTATAGTTGTGTGTATCTTGTCGATTTATATTGACGTACTGTTACAGCTCAGGGCAACTGGAGTCTGGCCTGCCGTCACACTTGCTCCTGCAAGGCTTAGGTAGCGTAGGTTATGGGGTCGTCTGTTGGCATAGCAGATGACCATCTCTGTTTATCACTCTGTTTTTACGTGTGTGTGTGTGTGTGTGTGTGTGTGTGTGTGTGTGTGTGTGTGTGTGTGTGTGTGTGTGTGTGTGTGTGTGTGTTATGGGGAGAGAGTTGTACACTTGTGTTGCCTCGTCTCTTAACCTTGTATGTATCATGTCTTTACTCATATGTGTGAACACACACACACACACACACACACACACACACACACACACACACACACACTCCACAGACCTGCGTAGTGTAACGATTAGCGTCACTGACCGTCACGCATGCACAGACCGTCTGGGATCAAACCCGCATAGGTTCGAATCCTGGTCACGGCAGCCGGTCCACAGTCCGCCCTGCTGTTCCTCCTACCTAAGAGGCTGTGGGGATGGAATGGGTATCTGTCATAGGCTAGTGTGTGTGTGTGTGTGTGTGTGTGTGCATACGTAGGTAGGAGTAAAGACATTGTTTGTGTATGCAAGTTTAAGAAGATTGGGCAACACGAGTGTATAACTCTCTCCCCGTAAAATAGAAACGGTAACCACAAATGGTAATCGCACCATCTACGTAAGCCAGGCTCCCATTTATCGACCAGCCTGTCAGTGTGTCTGGCTTTCTGTCTGTCTGTCTGTCTGTCTTTTAATCTTTCTCTTTACATTTGACGGTCAGCTTGTCCGTTTCTTCAGCTGTATAGCTAAATGTCCCTATCTATCTGTCTACTTATCTGTGCGTCTGCCCATCTATCTATCTATCTGAATGTATCTGTCTGTCGGTATATCTGTTTATCCATCTATCTATCTATCTATCTATATCCCTGCCTCTCTGTCGGTACACTTCCAATTTAAGCGCACCACAAAGATGAATTGTGGACGAAAAAGAACCGCACGCACGTCGACCCCATGCCCCGTGGGCTGCTGTGTCCTCCTCCTCCTCCTCCTCCTCCATGCACCACATATGAACAAGCCGACCTCCCCTCATATGCATCTCGGAATAGACTGTCCTCCCCCCAATGCATCACCATATAGTAGTCAGTCAGTACGTGTTGCCCTCCTGCGCCCCGTGTGAGGTATGACCTGCCGATCCCTACACCATGTTCAGTCTGGTATCTGTCGACCCCATGCGACGCGAGGTAGTCCATATCTTCCCCCCTCCCCCTCCCCATGCATCTTGGGAGACGGATAGTAATTGATGGGCCAGGAAGCAAGCGAGACAGTTTGGATGACTAGACAGAGGACGATCCGTCTTGCAGACCGTCTGATTTTATGGCCTCCGGTGAGCAACTCGTTAAGGTGGGGGGGTTAATGGATCGTTGGCTAACGAGAGTGATCACGGAGAGTCGTATTTTGAATGTGGGAGGAGGTGTTGGGGACCGGGGAAGTGATGGCATCAACCCGCTTAACTTGTGGTTAATGAGAGGGGCAGCACAAAGCTGCTTCACCAACAGCCTTGAGACGTGGAGTTGGTTGAGTCGGCCGAACACGGTCACCAAGTCCAGTGTTAAGACGGGGTTCTATAAGGCTCCACAGGTAGGGTAAGTAGTTGTGTCCTCAGGTAGGGTAGGTAGGTGAGGTACTTAAGTAGGGCCGGTAAGTAGGTCTTTTAAGTAAGTTAGGTAGGTAAGTCTTCAGGTAAGCTTGGTTAAGTAGGTCCTCAGATAAGGTAAGTAGGTAAGGTCCTGAGGTAAGGTTAGGTAAGTAGGTCTTCAGGTAAGTTAGGAAGGTAAGTCTCCAGGTAAGGTAGGCAAGTGGGTCCTCAGTTAAGGTAGGTAGGTTGGTTCTGAGGTGTGTTCATGAAGTTATCTCCACCAAGACGTGTTGTCGGGGGGGGGCAAGAAGATGAGGCACCACCCCATGTGCAGTTGTATGTCAGAATCGTGTGAACGGGACGACCTAATCAATTTGTACCTCTAATAGCTAGCTTGTCAGCCAGCTCTCAAGACCTCGTACATAAATTATTCCCTCCCAAAAGATAATCTTTTTTTTTTAAGACACTTTACGACGTCTTACTCTGTGAGCTCCTCCCGCCGCAGTCGATTAAAGATGTACGACATACGTCAGATGACGATCACTCACTGGTAATAAGGTGTGAGGAGCATTTGTATGGTGTGTGTGTGTGTGTGTGTCTGTGTGTAAGGGAGTTGCCGCTGATGGGGTACAAGGAAGAGTATGTGCGCGTCCAATTACTGTTTTAATTGAGGTTCCCCTGGAGTCATTATATTCTTTCTGTACAAGGGTTGAAGTGATTGAGACGCAAATTTTCAAAGGTGTGAATACATGATTTGATGTGGTAAAACGTTTTACCTTAACAGACGTGTAGGCACTGGCCAGAAATTCAATGGAAACGTTTCCCGTGCACGTTGCCTCCAAACGTTTCTTCCTCTTTTTTCACCTCAACGATTTGCTGGACTGCGACCAAAGGGTGTTGGCCTGGGGTTCACTCTCTCGGAAACAGGGGAGGTGGCGCTTGCTTTTGCCTTTGCTTTCTTGCTTTTGCAGTCTCTCTCCTCTCTCTCTCTCTCTCTCTCTCTCTCTCTCTCTCTCTCTCTCTCTCTCTCTCTCTCTCTCTCTCTCTCTCCTGTTTCGCGTCCTCCCAAGAACAGATTTCGTGGTTCTTTTTAAGCCCCGAATTCGTCTCCCAGAGGAGGGGTCTAGTCCCCAGCAGGGCGAACAAAGCGAGGCCCGTCAGGTGGGGGGAGGGGGAGAGAGAGAGAGAGAGACAGGGTCGGAACCTGCCAAACGGAGCACGAGAGAGGAAAATGGGCCGGCTACCAGGCTGGACAATGGACAACTTCTGGCGAGGTGACCCCCCTCCTCTCTCTCTCTCTCTCTCTCTCTCTCTCTCTCTCTCTCTCTCTCTCTCTCTTTTGCTTTAGCCAGTCAGGCATGTGTGTGTGTGTGTGTGTGTGTGTGTGTATAGAGTGAGAGGGCAGGAGGGGGAGAAATTTAAGAGCTCATGTACAACACAAACTCTTCTCTTCAGGAGCCTCCTGAGGATATACGTGCCCTTGTGCTTTTCCGGAGGCCCTGCCAAAAAACTTTGCGGACTGGAAGTAACTGTAACTCAGTCCTGATGCCCTTGTGAGAGGGGAACTCTAAACAGTCTCTCTCTCTCTCTCTCTCTCTCTCTCTCTCTCTCTCTCTCTCTCTCTCTCTCTCTCTCTCTCTCGCACACACACACACACATTCAGGATGTCTCTCCTTCCACCACAGACACCCGGACAGAAGCAGAGACTGTTCATGCTCGAGGACGCGAAGGGTGACGTATGGAAACACCTTGTCTTATGTGAGCGTCTTTCAATCACACGATCGCGAGAACAGTATGATAAGTATTTCCCAAGTTTCAGCCCCGGCCAAGGTTAAGGGAGGCTTTTCCTCTATGCTGCCCCCCTGGCCTTGAGAGAGAGAGAGAGAGAGAGAGAGAGAGAGAGAGAGAGAGAGAGAGAGAGAGAGAGAGAGAGAGAGTCGTGGTCTCTTTAAGTCTCATCGCTCGTGTTTCCCACATGCCGCTCGAGTCCAGAGGGTGGAGTACGTTGTGAGAGAGAGAGTCGAAGGTAGGCGTCAGGCGATATCTGATGCCACGGGATGATTTGGTGAGAGCGAATTGATGAGTCTGGATGTAGGAGAGAGAGAGAGAGAGAGAGAGAGAGAGAGAGAGAGAGAGAGAGAGAGAGAGAGAGAGAGAGAGAGAGAGCATCCATGCGTAGCAATACTTGGTACCGATTTTCTTTGGTTTGGGGGTACTTGGAAGCAGCGGCCTAAGTGATGACGTAATATAAACAAGCCGGGACGAAGGCCCTGCGGGATTCCGCCATCGCCAAAGTGTTGTCGGTCGTCTGCAGTAACGGCGCAACTGAACTGAAGATGCGATAATACGTCGCCGGGAAGAAGGTCGTGTGAGACTTTACCCATCGCCTAAGTGTTCGTCCTTGCCTCCACGTCGGCTGTGAACGTTTCACTAAGTCATCTAGGTAAGGTAATGGACCACTTTGAGCCAGACTTTAGCATGAATGGCTCTTTTCTTTTTAAGATTCCCTTCTTAGAACTGTGTCTGTTGATCCCCCACCAGCAACAACATCCTAGATTTGGACGCGACTACGAAAACCAGGACATTCTTCCACTCGCCATAGCCTCTTAGTTTCAGGGCAGGACAGACTCGGAATAAAGCCAGGTGTGTGTGTGCTACATGCGCAGCTCTTGCTGGGAATAGTTTCATCCGTGCATTGGCTGCAGACTCGCATTCCTAACCTCATGCTGAACTGCAGGTGGACATGGGAAGGAGAGATGACAGGAGACCGTGATGGGCCATGACGAGGCTATCCTGCTTGGGGAGCTGCACGAGAGAAAGGCAACTAACAGGAGACCGTGATGGGCCATGACGAGGCTGCTCTGGTGTCGTTATCTTAATTTTTGCGGTAGAAACGTGAGAGTAATTACATGGGTTGGTGATGCGTTCTCCTGACCTCGGACACCCACAGGCGTTGTGTATAGGTGGTGGAGGAGTTGATTGAGCGTTGAACTTATCACTTAAACGACAATTAAGCGACAGTGAGTCATTGGTCATTTAGTCTATCAGACACTTGATAAAGAGTTGTACGACACACATTCTGCGCAGGTTGTAATTGCCATTATCGGTTTTGTGGTCGTCGTTGGGGTTGTCGTCATCATAGTCGCTCTGGTCATCTTTGTGTTTGGAGCGTCGCTGCTCGTCGTCGTGGTCGTCGTCACGATACTGTGTCGTCGTCTCCGTCGTGCTTATGGTCGTCGCTGAGTCGCCATTGGTGTCGTCGTCCCCGTCGTGCTTATGGTCGTCGCTGTGTCGTCATTGGTGTCGTCGTCTCCGTCGTGGTTATTTATGGTCGTCGCTGTGTCGTCGTTGGTGTCGTCGTCCCCGTCGTGCTTATGGTCGTCGCTGTGTCGTCATTGGTGTCGTCGTCTCCGTCGTGGTTATTTATGGTCGTCGCTGTGTCGTCGTTGGTGTCGTCGTCCCCGTCGTGCTTATGGTCGTCGCTGTGTCGTCGTTGGTGTCGTCGTCTCCGTCGTGGTTATTAATGGTCGTCGCTGTGTCGTCGTTGGTGTCGTCGTCTCCGTCGTGGTTATTTATGGTCGTCGCTGTGTCGTCGTTGGTGTCGTCATCTCCGTCGTTGTTGTGGTCGTCGCTGTGTCGTCGTTGGTGTCGTCATCTCCGTCGTTGTTGTGGTTGTCGTTGGTGTCGTCATCTCCGTCGTTGTTGTGGTTGTCGTTGGTGTCGTCATCTCCGTCGTTGTTGTGGTCGTCGTTGGTGTCGTCATCTCCGTCGTTGTTGTGGTCGTCGCTGTGTCTTCGTCTACGTCGTTGTCACTCTTGATGCCAAAAAAAAAAGAATAGTCATAGAATGCAACTGTTATCATTTATAGTTATTTTCGTTATTATCATTATTATTATTGTTATTATTATTATTATTATTATTATTATTATTATTATTATTATTATTATTATTATTATTATTTTTATCTTAGTTATTAGATGGTTATTAGATGGTATTAGATGGTATAGATGAGTGAACCCAACTATTTATACAAACTATTTGGACAAGTTTGAAGAGTCAATTATCACCCAAGATTCACTAATGGGGTCGGCGATAAGTCTCTCTCTCTCTCTCTCTCTCTCTCTCTCTCTCTCTCTCTCTCTCTCTCTCTCTCTCTCTCCCTTCAACCCTTAAGTTCGGGGGGGGGGGGGGGGGATGGCGGCGTCACAGACAGAGTTTCGTTACTTTGTCCGTCCTGCACGTCTCATCTGTGTGTCTAGACGAGCCAGCCCTCTGATCATCACCTCTCTCTCTCTCTCTCTCTCTCTCTCTCTCTCTCTCTCTCTCTCTCTCTCTCTCTCTCTCTCTCTCTCTCCTCTACACATTCCCTTTTTCCTCCGCTGTCTCTCCTCTTCGCTATCGTCCACAGCACACTTTGCTCCACTTTTTTTTTTCTATTTGATTATAATCTTTTTGTTTCCTTTACTGTCTTCCTTCTCACTTTTTAGATCCCGCGTTTACTCTTAGTTTGCTCTGGTCTCCTGCTTCCCCGCGCCAGAATTAAGTATTTGGAGTCTCACCACATTTTATGGTAAGTTAGTTCCCCCTTGATTTTACATAGGGTCATCGCTAGATCACTGGACACGTGTTTTAATTATCCATTATTATGTTTGTTGTTTCTATAATGAATTCGTTTTCATGTTTTCCTTGTATTGAAAAGTTTGATTTATATTGGTCATCTGTATTTTTTTCCCTTAATTTTCGTTCATTTTATACCATGAAAGGTTCGTCCTCTGACCTGCACGTCTTCCCATCTCTCCATCCGCCTTACTGCTCCAGTGTTAGGTTTACCTTGGTCATTATTATCATCCTTTCTTAAGCTGCAGCATTTTTCTTTTTTTTTTGTATCTGTCTTCGTCATTTTCCTTTTCTTCTTCCTTGTTTGTTCCTCCCTCTCGTCTTAGGGTAATTTCTCTTAATGTCATTTTTTCTCTCTTTACCTTATCCCTCCTCCTCCTCCTCCTCCTCCTTTTGATCTTCTTCTTCTTCTTCTTCTTCTTCTTCTTCGTCTTCTTCTTCATGTCCTCCTCTTTGTTCCTCTTCGTCTCCTCCTCCTCCTCTTCCCCTTCCCTGTCCTCTTCCTCTTCCTCTTCCTCTTCTTCCTCCTGCTCGAGAGTTAGTGTAGAGCAGCCTCCAGGGTGACAGGTCAGTGGCCATGTGGGGTCGTGGCGGGCGATAAGGACCAGGTGTCTGTGACCGATATTGCTCCTGACACCACCCGACTGGACTGGCTTGTCACCCGATTATGTGATGGCATGTTCCTGGCGGCGGTGGTGTGGTGGTGTGGCTGGCTGGCTGGGGAGGGAGAGTTATTGTGGCGTTAGTATTGATCAGTTGTTGGTGATGGTAGTGGCGGTCGTCACCCCGGAGGGTGGGTGGTGGGGGGGGTCGTTAGTGGTGGCTGCTGGTTTGGGAGGTAGTGGCCTGTGATGGTGATTGGATGGGTTCGTCAGCGGAGGAGGAAGAGAATTGAGGGAGGAAGAGGAAGAGGAGAGGGAGGAATAGAAGGAGGAGGAGGAGGGAAAGAGGAAGATGGTGAAGGAGGAGGTGACCACTGGGGAATGGATGATGGTTGGCTGTTGTGTTGATCCCTCAAGGTTGATGATGGTAGGGAGTAAGACCATATGGATGATGAGGGGAGTGCCAGTAGTGGTGATCACTAGGAAATGACGAGGATGTTATTCACCAGCTGGTAATTGTCGGGTGTATTAACCAGCTGGTAATTGTCGGGTGTATTGGCCAGCTGGTAATTGTCGGGTGTATTGGCCAGCTGGTAATTGTCGTGTGTATTGGCCAGCTGGTAGTTGTCGGGTGTATTGGCCAGCTGGTAATTGTCGGGTGTATTGACCAGCTGGTAATTGTCGGGTGTATTGGCCAGCTGGTAATTGTCGGGTGTATTGACCAGCTGGTAATTTCTGGATTTGTCGGGTATATTGACCAGGTGGTAATTGTCGGGTGTATTGACCAGTTGGTAATTGTTGGGTGTATTGGCCAGCTGGTAATTGTCGGGTGTATTGGCCAGCTGGTAATTGTCGGGTGTATTGATCAGCTGGTAATTGTTGGGTGTATTGGCCAGCTGGTAATTGTTGGGTGTATTGATCAGCTGGTAATTGTTGGGTGTATTGGCCAGCTGGTAATTGTTGGGTATATTGACCAGGTGGTAATTGTCGGGTGTATTGATCATTGGTTGATGCTAGTGGTGGTGGTGGTGATGGTGATCATCCTTGTATAATGATGGTTGTTGGTGATGATCGTTGGTGGGTATTGATGGCGTTGGTGATATTGACAATGGTAGTGCGTGCCGGTGTTGGTGAGGAGAGTTGGTGAGAAAACCACGATTGGTGATGGTGGTATTGGTGAGGAGGGTTGGTTGTGTTGTTGGTGAGGAGGGTTGTTGGTGGTGTTGGTGGTGAAGAGGGTTGTTGGTGGTGGTGGTGTTGTTGGTGAGGAGGGTTGGTGGTGGTGGTGGTGGTGAGGAGGGTTGTTGGTGAGGAGGGTTGGTGATGGTGATGGTGTTGGATGGTTTTCATTCACCAGTGGTGGGTTGATGGTCGTTCGTTGTGGGAGGAGTGGTGATGGTAGTGATGATGTGGTTGGAGTTGGTGCTGATGATGGTGGCGATCATTTGTATATTAATGACGGTTTTGGTGACTCTGATGACCACTGGGAAGTGATGGCTTGTGGTTCTGGTCATTAAGAGAGATGTAATTAGTCGAATGTAAATACTGAATAAGGAATATCTCCTTTTCCTCATTTTTTTCTTCTTCTTGCATTTGTAAATGATATTTTATTGTATACTTACCAAAATTCAACATTGTTAGTAAAACATATGTTAATGGATAGATTACCTTTTAAGTTTGAATATATGAAACTGTATCACAAACTGAATGAATACACCACTGAGAATAAATGATAAACCGAGGAGAGCATGTTAGCAAGTAAATGGCAGAAAGGTTGAGAATGGATGTATTGATGAATGATATATTGCATGTAGACATATTTGCTCATAAAGTGACAAATTGCATGAACGAATTTATATTGATAAATGACAAATTGAATGAAGAAACGGGTATTGATGAATAACGGATTGAATGGGGAAATCTGTATTAATAAATTTCAGGTTAAATGAGGAATTGTCTATTGATTAATTGATAACAAATTGAATGAGGAAATTTCCATTGATAAATGACATATTGCGTATGGAATTCTGTATTAATAAATGATACATTGATTGGGGCATCTGTACTGATAAATGACAAATAGAACGAAGAAATCTGTGGGGTTAATTAGTGTGGTACAAATACGGGGATAATTAATGATGACCAGAGTAATTAGTGTGCGATTGTTGTAGGAGTCCAACAGGGTTGTTCTCCTTCACTCTGGTTGTAAGTTGTGACAGATAAGAGATAAGGGCGTACCCAAGGTGTCGTTTCTGGTTGTAAGTTGTGACAGATAAGAGATAAAGGAGTACCCAAGGTGTCGTTTCTGGTTGTAAGTTGTGACAGATAAGAGATAAAAGAGTACCCAAGGTGTCGTTTCTGGTTGTAAGTTGTGACAGATAAGAGATAAAGGAGCACCCAAGGTGTCGTTAAGTGGGGTAAAAGGTGCGTTTAAACCTGCCTAACCGACAGTCAAGGGTCTCGCATACATTTTGCTGATCACCACAGCTTGATGCAACATTCCGGAGAGTCAGGTGAGCAGGATGGGTTAAGTTGTGGGAGAGTGGAGTATGTCAGCCGGAGACGCCGAAGGTACCGACGCGGTTGTGGAGAGAAGATCGATTAGATAAGAACAAAGAGCGTAGGGTGTAGGACGGAGCCTTGAGGGACACCGCTGATGAGAGGGGCAGAAGGAGAGAAAGTAACAAGAGTTCCTCTGTTTACGACGTATGACAGTAATGTTGATATTGATAGAAATACTGCTACTGCTAATACTACTACTACTACTACTACTACTACTACTACTACTACTACTACTACTACTACTAATGATAATAATAATAATAATAATGTTAAGCGGTGTATTGACTTTAGAGTCATTTGGACGGTAAACACAAGGGTGAGATTTCACATTCTCGTGAAGCTCTTCTGTGGTTGATGACCAGGATCACTCCTGGTGGAGAGACAGAAGTGCGAGATGGAATGATATATGGAAGAGGAAAGACTAGGAAGTGCATTGAAGAGCCTTGGTAGATGGTGGGTGTATGTGTCGGTTCTATAAGATGTCTTCACGATGGAGAGCTTGTTCTGTCTCATGTGTGTGGGCGAGAGACCTTGAGTATCATAAGGGAAGGTGGATAAAGTGATAGAATTAGAAGCGATTGATAACGCACTGGATGCTGTAAGAAGAGAGAACGTTGGGTAAATGCTGTAGGTGCCAGAAAGGCGATCAGAGTGAGGAAGACAGTAGAAACTCGCTCGAATGAAACTCTGGAAAGCAATATAGGGATACGGGAGGACGATAGATCGGCG
>NC_092233.1:20548923-20551423 GCF_036320965.1 Panulirus ornatus | reverse complement strand
ATATATATATATATAGGGAGAATAAAAAGATGTTTTGGAAGGAGGTAAATAAAGTGCGTAAGACAAAGAGAACAGATGGGAACATAGGTGAAGGGGTCAGATGGGAAGGTAATGATAAGTAGTGGTGAAATGAGAGGGAGATGGAGTGAGTATTTTGAAGGTTTGTTGAATGTGGCAGATACAGGACGTTTTCGTCGAGGTGGTGTGCGAAGTAAGAAGGTCAGGGAGAATGGTTTGGTAAACTGTGAAGAGGTAGTGAAAGCTTTGCAGAAGATGGAAGCCGGCAATGTGGCGGGTTTGGATGGTATTGCAGTGGAATTTATTAAAAAGGGGATGACTGTGTTGTTGACTGGTTAGTGAGGATATTCATTGTATGTATATATGATTCATGGTGAAGTGCTTGAGGCTTGGCGGAATGCATGCATAGTGCTATTGAACAAAGGCAAAGGGGATGAGGGTGAGTGTTCAAATTACAGAGGTATAAGTTTGTTGAGTATTACTGGGAAATTATATGGGAGGGTGTTGATTGAGAGGGTCAAGGCATGTACAGAGCATCAGATTGGGGAAGAGCAGTATGGTTTCAGAAGTGGTAGAGGGTGTGTGGATCAGGTGTTGCTTTGAAGAATGTATGTGAGAAATACTTAGAAAAACAAATGGATTTGTGTGTAGCATTTATGGATCTAGAGAGGGCATATGATAGAGTTGATAGAGATGCTCTGTGGAAGGTATTGAGTATACAGTATGGTGTGGGAGGTAAGTTGCTAGAAGCAGTGAAAAGATTTATCGAGGATGTGAGGCATGTGTACATGTAGGAAGAGAGGAAAGTGATTGGTTCCCAGTGAATGTCGGTTTGCGGCAGGGGTGTGTGATGTCTCCATGGTTGTTTAATTTGTTTATGGATGGGGTTGTTAGGGAGGTGAATGCAAAAGTTTTGGAGAGAGGGGCAAGTATGAAGTCTGTTGTGGATGAGAGAGCTTGGGAAGTGAGTCAGTTGTTGTTCGCTGATGATACAGCGCTGGTGGCTGATTCATGTGAGAAACTGCAGAAGCTGGTGACTGAGTTTGGTAAAGTATGTGAAAGAAGAAAGCTGAGGGTAAATGTGAATAAGAGCAAGGTTATTAGGTACAGAAGGGTTGAGGGACAAGTAAATTGGGAGGTAAGCTTGAATGGAGAAAAACTGGAGGAAGTGAAGTGTTTTAGATATCTGGGAGTGGATTTAGCAGCGGATGGAACCATGGAAGCGGAAGTGAGTCACAGGGTGGAGGAGGGGGCGAAGGTTCTGGGAGCGTTGAAGAATGTGTGGAAGGCGAGAACGTTATTTTGGAAAGCAAAAATGGGGATGTTTGAAGGAATAGTGATTCCAACATTGTTATATGGTTGCGAGGAGTGGTCTATAGATAGGGTTGTGCGGAGGAGGGTGGATGTGTTGGAAATGAGATGTTTGAGGACAGTATGTGATTTGAGGTGGTTTGCTCGAGTAAGTAATGAAAGGGTAAGAGAGATGTGTGGTAATAAAAAGAGTGTGGTTGAGAGAGCAGAAGAGGGTTTATTGAAATGGTTTGTTCTCATCACATGGAGAGAATGAGTGAGGAAAGATTGACAAAGAGGATGTATGTGTCAGAGGTGGAGGGAACTAGGAGAAGTGGGAGACCAAATTGGAGATGGAAGGATGGAATAAAAAAGATTTTGAGCGATCGAGGCCTGAACATACAGCAGAATGAAAGGCGTGCAAGGAATAGAGTGAATTGGAACGATGTGATATACCGGGTCGACGTGCTGTTAGTGGATTGTAGCAGGGCATGTGAAGCGTCTGGGGTAAACCATGGAAAGTTCTGTGGGGCCTGGACGTGTAAAGCTAGCTGTGGTTTCGGTGCATTACACATTTTTACCAAATGGCGTCCTAGCTTCGTCTCTTCGATGTATATCAACTGACTGTTATATTTTTCTCTTGTGTCTCCCCTGATGATGTGATTATTACACGAAAGTGCACTTGGGAACTTTTCGTGTTTCATTTTCCCCGTGGACTCATAGGAATATCTTGATCGCGCGCAGAATTGTGATCCTTTCCAATATATATATGTATATATATATATATATATATATATATATATATATATATATATATATATATATATATATATATATATATGTATGTATATGTGCGTGTGTGGGCGTGTATGTATGTGTTGGTTGGGCCATTCTTTCGTTTGTTTCATTGCACTACCTCGCTAACGCGGAAGACAGGACAAAGAAGACAGCGAGAAAGTATAATAAATGAATAATATATATATATTCTAAAGTGTAAGGACAATGAATGAGAATGTTCCACTAGTAATGAAACATTGTGTGTCTGTATACCTACATAAGAAGAATGACACAACTGGATTGTACTTGTGTTTGGTTCTACCCCTGTAAAGAACTTTGGCCAACTTATTGGTAATCTACCTGAGCAGTGTAAGAGAATCATTTGAGAAGTTGAAAACATAAGCATGGAACTGGT
>NC_092233.1:20468923-20546423 GCF_036320965.1 Panulirus ornatus | reverse complement strand
TAAACAGAGAAGAGGTAGTAAAAGCTTTGCGGAAGATGAAAGCCGGCAAGGCAGCAGGTTTGGATGATATTGCAGTGGAATTTATTAAAAAAGGGGGTGACTGTATTATTGACTGGTTGGTAAGGTTATTTAATGTATGTATGACTCATGGTGAGGTGCCTGAGGATTGGCGGAATGCGTGCATAGTGCCATTGTACAAAGGCAAAGGGGATAAGAGTGAGTGCTCAAATTACAGAGGTATAAGTTTGTTGAGTATTCCTGGTAAATTATTTGGGAGGATATTGATTGAGAGGGTGAAGGCATGTACAGAGCATCAGATTGGGGAAGAGCAGTGTGGTTTCAGAAGTGGTAGAGGATGTGTGGATCAGGTGTTTGCTTTGAAGAATGTATGTGAGAAATACTTAGAAAAGCAAATGGATTTGTATGTAGCATTTATGGATCTGGAGATGGCATATGATAGAGTTGATAGAGATGCTCTGTGGAAGGTATTAAGTATATATGGTGTGGGAGGGAAGTTGTTAGAAGCAGTGAAAAGTTTTTATCGAGGATGTAAGGCATGTGTACGTGTAGGAAGAGAGGAAAGTGATTGGTTCTCAGTGAATGTAGGTTTGCGGCAAGGCGTGTGTGATGTCTCCATGGTTGTTTAATTTGTTTATGGATGGGGTTGTTAGGGAGGTGAATGCAAGAGTTTTGGAAAGAGGGCCAAGTATGAAGTCTGTTGGGGATGAGAGAGCTTGGGAAGTGAGTCAGTTGTTGTTCGCTGATGATACAGCGCTGGTGGCTGATTCATGTGAGAAACTGTAGAAGCTGGTGACTGAGTTTGGTAAAGTGTGTGAAAGAAGAAAGTTAAGAGTAAATGTGAATAAGAGCAAGGTTATTAGGTACAGTAGGGTTGAGGGTCAAGTCAATTGGGAGGTAAGTTTGAATGGAGAAAAACTGGAGGAAGTAAAGTGTTTTAGATATCTGGGAGTGGATCTGGCAGCGGATGGAACCATGGAAGCGGAAGTGGATCATAGGGTGGGGGAGGGGGCGAAAATCCTGGGAGCCTTGAAGAATGTGTGGAAGTCGAGAACATTATCTCGGAAAGCAAAAATGAGTATGTTTGAAGGAATAGTGGTTCCAACAATGTTGTATGGTTGCGAGGCGTGGGCTATGGATAGAGTTGTGCGCAGGAGGATGGATGTGCTGGAAATGAGATGTTTGAGGACAATGTGTGGTGTGAGGTGGTTTGATCGAGTAAGTAACGTAAGGGTAAGAGAGATGTGTGGAAATAAAAAGAGCGTGGTTGAGAGAGCAGAAGAGGGTGTTTTGAAATGGTTTGGGCACATGGAGAGAACGAGTGAGGAAAGATTGTCCAAGAGGATATATGTGTCGGAGGTGGAGGGAACGAGGAAAAGTGGGAGACCAAATTGGAGGTGGAAAGATGGAGTGAAAAAGGTTTTGTGTGATCGGGGCCTGAACATGCAGGAGGGTGAAAGGAGGGCAAGGAATAGAGTGAATTGGATCGATGTGGTATACCGAGGTTGACGTGCTGTCAATGGATTGCATCAGGGCATGTGAAGCGTCTGGGGTAAACCATGGAAAGCTGTGTAGGTATGTATATTTGCGTGTGTGGACGTGTATGTGGGTGGGTTGGGCCATTTCTTTCGTCTGTTTCCTTGCGCTACCTCTCAAACGCGGGAGACAGCGACAAAGCAAAAAAAAAAAAAAAAAGAAAATATATATATATATATATATATATATATATATATATATATATTTTTTTTTTTTTTTTTTTTCTTTTTTTTTTCATACTATTCGCTATTTCCCGCGATAGCGAGGTAGCGTTAAGAACAGAGGACTGGGCCTTTGAGGGAATATCCTCACCTGGACCTCTCCTCTGTTCCTTCTTTTGGAAAAAAAAAAAAAAAAAAAAAAAACGAGAGGGGAGGATTTCCAGCCCCCCGCTCCCTTCCCTTTTAGTCGCCTTCTACGACACGCAGGGAATACGTGGGAAGTATTCTTTCTCCCCTATCCCCAGGGATATATATATATATATATATATATATAAGCCAGGTATCCAGTCTATAGTTCCTACCCCCATAGGGGAGGATGAACAGCTGGGTTGACTGTGGACTGACTGCCGCGAACAGGATTCCACGCTGTTTGGGCTCTACCCCGCGTGGCCCGTGAATGCTCCATGGTCTCTGGCCATGTCATCGTTAACTTTCTGTTCAGAGGTGAAGGATCAAACTCGGGTAAGAGGTATTGTACATTACGCTCATTTATCTTGATTTACTGGGTGGCATCGTGTGTGTGCACAGTGCCCTATTTGTACTGTACGGGAAAGGAGTTCTACACTCGTGGGGACCCCATCACCTGTGCTGTACCGCGAGGGAGTTCTACACTAGTGGGGACCGCATCTCCTGTGCTTTACCGGGAGGGAGTTCTACACTCGTGGGGACCCCATCTCCTGTGCTGTACCGCGAGGGAGTTCTACACTCGTGGGGACCCCATCTCCTGTGCTGTACCGGGAGGGAGTTCTACACTCGTGGGGCCCCCATCCTGTGCTGTACTGTGAGGGAGTTCTACACTCTTGGGGCCCCCATCTCCTGTGCTGTACTGTGAGGGAGTTCTACACTCGTGGGGACCCTATCTCCTGTGCTGTACCGGGAGAGAGTTCAACACACATGGGGGCCCCATCTCTTGTTCTGTACCGGGAGGGAGTTCTACACTCGTGGGAGGGTTCCATCTCTTGAGCTTTCTCCGTCATACAACTTTATAAATATCTGCGTCTCAATTCTCTTTATTCCCTTCGTCCACCACTCTTGTTGTAAGATCACAGCTTTACTTTTTCACTAAGAAGGAAGTTTCTTGCTTTGATTTCTTTATATATATATATATATATATATATATATATATATATATATATATATATATATATATATATATATATATATATATATATTGTGTGTGTATGTGTGTCTTCTGGTTTGTCCTTTCCCTGCGTCTTCATGAAAGCTGTTCACTGCTTCTACAAGCTGGGTTTTAAAAAACATAAATGCTGTTGTGGACAGGTCAACCCCCCCCCCCCCCCCCTCTCTCTCTCTCTCTCTCTCTCTCTCTCTCTCTCTCTCTCTCTCTCTCTCTCTCTCTCTCTCTCTCTCTCTCTCTCTCCTTCCCCCACTTTCCTCTCTCATGCGTGGTGGCCAGATTTATGGCCTTTTACCTCTCACTGTAACTCGCTTCTTTTAATTCTGGCATAACCTTTGGTGGTGTCCTCCTCTGGACATTCTCTTTTAGTTTTATTTTTTCTCCTTGTTTCTTGAAGTTCGATGACCAAACCTGAGAAGCATATTCTGGTATGAGAGAGAGAGAGAGAGAGAGAGAGAGAGAGAGAGAGAGAGAGCGTTAATTTTCTTATATTAGATTCCAGTTGTTAACTTGGGTTAAAGCCTTCGCACTGACAGTGGCCTTAAATGGGTTTCTTATGTTAGTGCTTTTCGTGTTTTTATCGTGTGTGTGTGTGTGGCTTTTGGAGGCATAATTTGTGGCGGTGGTGTCGAGGGCATAGCTTGTGGTGGTGTTGGGTGGTGGGGGAGGCATAGTTTGTGGTTGTGGTGGTGGAAGAAGCACTGTATGTGTTGTGGAGGAAGTCAGCTGTGCGGTTGTAGTAATGGAGACGGACGGTGTGTGCGCTAGGCGTGGTGGTTGAATAGGAATAACATGTGTTTGTTGTGATAGAGAAGAATGGTGATTGTTGTGTGGTTGTGACAGTGATGGAGATCTGATGTGTGGATGTAGCCATCTGAGGCGTAGTTTATATTGGTTGACGGATGGACTCAGTGTCTGTCTGTCGTAGTTCAGATTATGGTTGTGGTTGTGTCGTACGAGGTCTATGGTTGTAGTTGTGAAGGCCTGGTATGTGAGTCAGTTGCGTGTGGTTACCTAGACCTGGTCATTGGTTGTGTATTCCTTAGTAATGTAGATATGGTCGTGGCAACCTGCCATATGGTTGTGATTATGCTTCGTTTGGTTGTAGAGGCGATTTGCGTGGTTGTAGTGGTAAGAAACCAGGTGTATGGTTGTGGTTGTGTGGTAGATAGGATCCAGGAGGCCTTACAAGTGGTTGTGGGTAGTGGTGGAAGTATGGGGCACGGTTGTGATCTGGTATGTGTGTGTGTGGTTGTGGCGGCGATGGTAGTCCTCCGTCGTTTTTGGTGTCTTGGCAGCGTCTGGTAAAGGGGGAAGAGAGAGAGAGAGAGAGAGAGAGAGAGAGAGAGAGAGAGAGAGAGAGAGAGAGAGAGAGAGAGAGAGAGAGAGAGAGCTGGAGAGCTGCTGGTACTGTGGTGCAGACGTTCGCCACATGGTATCGTGTGTGTGTGTGTGTGTGTGTGTGTTGGCGCACCATAGTTATGGTGTCGGCCTCTGCTTCATCTTGACGTGTTCTCATCGCCGAGCTGATGTTTTGCTGGGGATGCTATTTGTACAGCACACGGCGAACACTTAACAGCTGACCACTTTTACCTCCGTAACTCACAGGTTAAGTGACATTTACAAGCAGTTAACATGTTATTACGAAGCCTCCTCACCATTAGCATCTACTTCAGTATTTTTTTGTTTATATATACATTCCTATCGTCTCCCCAGCCGTTCTTAACAAGCTATTGTGGTGCCTAATGGTTTAAAGATATGGAAGAGACGAAATCTTCGGGTCTGCAATTTGTATGCAAGACATGGATCACCCCCTTCACCAATGGGACCCTGTACGCTCAGTGTTATTTGCATTATGTATGGGGGGGAGGAGGTAAGGGGGTGGCTTGGAAGTACATAGAGAGAGAGAGAGAGAGAGAGAGAGAGAGAGAGAGAGAGAGAGAGAGAGAGAGAGAGAGAGAGAGAGTATGGACAGGTTAAACTCCTATGCTAAAAGACTTATACACTCGGCACATTTCTGTAGGGTTAAGATGATATTATAAGATGCTAAGGTGTGGGTGGGGACCCCTTGTATGAAGGAATACCTTTAGACTACCTTGTGTTTGTATGACACATTAAGGGAATCATCTGGGAAAAAAAGAGTGGGCGAACGAGGAAGGGAAGGTAGAATTAAAGGGCGACCCATTAAGGCTGGAGTCAGAATGAAGAGCGCACTTCAGGAGATGGACAGAGGACGTCATCCGGCGCCCGGGAGGACGCGCCTGCATTCGCATCGGTGATGAGGAGCGAGTAACTGAACACTCCGGGAGGAGGAGGCGCCTCCGCCCCTGGGTTGAGGTGTTGTTATGCTCTCGAGGGATTGATGGTGGCACAAAAATTGAGCTCATAATTTCACCGGTGATGTACAAGGGGCGGTGGTAGTAGAGGCCGGTGTCTGCTGGTGCACTGTGTACTGTGGGGTCTTATATGCCATGGCTCCTGCCACAGCCCCTCATATGGGTGTCCTTTCGAACTCCAGGTTTTACGTTCGTGGCAAGAAGACACATGTCGTTTTCTGAATGTCCAAGGGAAGTGATGCGTGAATTTCATTGGAATTGTTTGATGGTTAAAGATGAGACATTTGTCGCTGACCATTCTTATATTTGGTGTAGGGATGCTAGCTTGTATTGTAGTGTGTTAAAGACGAACATCTCTTTTCAGGGGCATTGTAAGAGTAAGAATGAATATATGTCACTCAGGGACACCTGTAAGAATGATATTTTACTTTAAGAACACCTGTAAAACCAAGAATAATTTTTTTTTAACTTTAGGGACCCCCGTTGAAAATGAAACTTCACTTGTAAGGACACCTGAAAGAACAAGAACGAATCATTATTCACTGAAGGAACATTTATAAGAACAAGAACAAATATGTTTTTCTCGCTTAAGGGACACTTGTAGAAATGATATATATTACTTGAGGGACACTTGTAAGAATAATGGCGAATTGCTCTTCACTGTAGTTCCTCGTATTTGGTCAAGGAACTGCACCGATTACTCTAGTTACAGCTGCTGTTACCACCAGTGCTGCTGCTGCTGCTGCTGCTGCTGCTCGTGTGTTCGATTTACTGCTGCTTGAGCACTCGGCACACAGTCTGTTACCCACCACCACCACGAGCAGATAAATTGCACAATATCGTGGTCATTTTTTTTTCGTACCTTGCGACAGGAGAGATGTGGATATGAATAATGGTAATAATGATATACGTATGAAAAAAAAAAAAAAGAAAGAGCCCGGGTGAGTAAATTACCCGTGCAAGATTACAGCTTAAACAGATAAGAGTTAGGAGTGTATCATCATTATGGAGACGAAGAACAATTTACTCTTTTTTTTTCTCTCTGTCT
This sequence comes from Panulirus ornatus, assembly GCF_036320965.1. Taxonomy (NCBI): domain Eukaryota; kingdom Metazoa; phylum Arthropoda; class Malacostraca; order Decapoda; family Palinuridae; genus Panulirus; species Panulirus ornatus. The sequence continues at coordinate 20,540,126 of NC_092233.1, read as the reverse complement.
CTCTCTTCACGGAAGCAGGATCCGGGACGTTTTAACTCTGACTTCTCGCTGTATTCACCATTATTTTTCCTGATCGTTTGGGCACCCCCACGACTTCTAACACAGCTCGAATACGACGACGTATCCTGTTTGAGCACCACGACTCAACATCAGTGTTTACGATGAGTCAGGTCATCGTATTTTTGAAGGGCTGGTTAAGTCGTATATAAGGGGATAAAGTCATCGTCCTCAAGGGCGTCCTAGCTTCGTCTCTTCGATGTATATCAACTGACATATATTTCTCTCTTGTGTCCCCCCTGATGATGTGATTATTACACGAAAGTGCACTTGGGAACTTATCGTGTTTTATTTTCCCCTTGGATTCATAGGAATATATATAATATATATATATATATATATATATATATATATATATATATATATATATATATGTATATATATATATATATATGTATATATATATATATGCATATATATATATATATATATGCATATATATATATATATGCATATATATATATATATATATATATATATATATATATATATGCATATATATATATGCATATATATATATGCATATATATATATATATATATATATATATATATATATATATATATATATATATATATATATATATATATATATATATATAATCCCTGGGGATAGGGGAGAAAGAATACTTCCCACGTATTCCCTGCGTGTCGTAGAAGGCGACTAAAAGGGGAGGGAGCGGGTGGCTGGAAATCCTCCCCTCTCGCTTTTTTTTTTTTTTCCAAAAGAGGGAACAGAGAAGGGGGCCAGGTGAGGATATTCCCTCAAAGGCCCAGTCCTCTGTTCTCAACGCTACCTCGCTAATGCGGGAAATGGCGAATAGTGTGAAAGAAAAGATGGAACCATGGAAGCGGAAGTGGATCATAGGGTGGGGGAGGGGGCGAAAATTCCGGGAGCCTTGAAGAATGTGTGGAAGTCGAGAACATTATCTAGGAAAGCAAAAATGGGTATGTTTGAAGGAATAGTGGTTCCAACAATGTTGTATGGTTGCGAGGCGTGGACTATGGATAGAGTTGTGCGCAGGAGGATGGATGTGCTGGAAATGAGATGTTTGAGGACAATGTGTGGTGTGAGGTGGTTTGATCGAGTAAGTAACGTAAGGGTAAGAGAGATGTGTGGAAATAAAAAGAGCGTAGTTTAGAGAGCAGAAGAGGGTGTTTTGAAATGGTTTGGTCACATGGAGAGAATGAGTGAGGAAAGATTGACCAAGAGGATATATGTGTCGGAGGTGGAGGGAACGAGGAGAAGAGGGAGACCAAATTGGAGGTGGAAAGATGGAGTGAAAAAGATTTTGTATGATCGGGGCCTGAACATGCAAGAGGGTGAAAGGAGGGCAAAGAATAGAGTGAATTGGAGCGATGTGGTATACCGGGGTTGACGTGCTGTCAGTGTATGGGGGTGGGATGGGCCATTTCTTTCGTCTGTTTCCTTGCGCTACCTCGCAAACGCGGGAGACAGCGAAAAAAAAAAAAAAGAAATATACACACACATACATAGTTCCTGTGGCTCGCTCACAGCCACTGTAACAAAAAAAAGAACCTTTCGAATTCTAACTTCGACATAGCAGCTGACGGGTCATGAAAGTTACGGAGCCCAAGAGGGAAGAGTTTTGAATCTTATAGACGTGTCTATGTGAGTCATTGATTCTAAGTCATGCGAAATCTTAAATGTTTTCTAACTTCGTGAACAAGACGATACGACCCTTAAGGACGGTGTTACGAAGCCTTGATGATACGACCCTTGAGCACGACCTTTGGGTATAATGGCTTCGTTCTGGCGAACCCTTAAGGGTATAGGCTAAGGGACTAGGCCATCATAGTCCTCGGTCGTAACTTTTTTTGCACAGGAGGTAGAAACAGAAATTCGTGCCTTGTGTAAAACCCTCTGGCTGTCGATGCGTAAAAAAAAAAAAATGTGTGTAAATCTCCAGGGACACTGTAATTTACACCTCCGGTTTCCTGCATCATTGTGGTCGTATGCAAGGATTGCTCGCCTGGAATATGGCGAGTATGGCCCACGTATACAAGACCACAATGACAGGGGATCGCAGAACTAAGAGGCTGTTTCTCTAAAGACTCTGGTCGGGTGTCTGTTACGTCAGAGGCGGACGGACGTGTTGCAAGTGTTTCAAAGCATGTTAGACACTTCAGCTGGCGGGCTGGAACACAGCCAGAACACCATTGGTTCCCATGATGTATTAATATGTACCATACTGAGGTTGACTTGAAGGCTATTCATACTCGACATATTTGGTGTTAAATGACCTAATTGCCATGTCTCTGTGACGGAAGGAGGCTGGAGAGAGAAGATTGCGGTACGATATGTTCCCCACCGGGCAGTGGCGAAGTGTATATTTCATTTCTTATTTAATTTCGATTTTTTTTCTTTTAGATATTTTTACGTCTGGCACCGTGTGACTTGTGGATATCTTTCTTATTGCCTATGCCTCATTTTACGCTGGCTGGATAAGTACTGAAAATGGCTGTGGTTATCGTATATTTTCTTCGTCAGATGAAGTTGTAACTTTTTAAGATTTTAGATATTTTTAAGATTTTAGATATTTTAGATATTTTTAAGATTTTAGATATTCTTAATGTGAGTTTTATAAACTTTTATTTTGAATTTATTTTGGTTTTAAATATTTCTAATGTTAGTTGTATTAGATTTGCTTTCAAGATTTATTTTGGTTTAAAATATTTTTGATGGTTGGTTTTATTAGATTTGCTTTCAAGATTTATTTTACTGTTTTTAGATGTCTTTAATGGATTTGTATTTTTTTTTTGTCATAGTTGTCAGGAGGGTTGTATGGCTTGCTCCTCGATGTGCTGGTTTATTTAGCGAGGCACTGGTTTATTTAGCGAGGCATTGTTTTTTTTTAGCGAGGCACTGGTTTATTTAGCGAGGCATTGGTTTATTTAGCGAGGCATTAGTTTATTTAGCGAGGCTTTAGTTTATTTAGCGAGGCATTGGTTTATTTAGCGAGGCATTGGTTGATTTAGCGAGGCATTGGTTTATTTAGCGAGGCATTGGTTTATTTAGCGAGGCTTTAGTTTATTTAGCGAGGCATGGCTTTGTCAAGCGATGTTTTGGTTTTACTTAGCGATGTGTTCTGGTTTTTCCCGTGATGTTCTGGCTTACTCATGAGGTGTCTGGTGATCGATGGTGTGGCTTTCTCAACGTATTTATTGGAGTACTCGTTCATGAAGAGATCTGTTGACCCATCCAATGATGTACTAATTCTTCACGAGATGTATTGATCTATCCGTTTGTGCTGTTGCGTATTCGTTGATAGATTGTCTCGTGCATTACCTCACCGAGTCGTAGATCGTCTCATACATGACTTCACTGAGTCGTAGGTGTACTAATCTACCTTATTCATTGATGTATCGAGTTAGTCAAATGTATTGGCTTGTGCGTGGATTTAGAGCCTTAATCACAAGTGTGCTGCTGGTTACACATCAGTTATCTGGCCTATTCAGTGATGCACTGGGTTATTTAGGGATGTATTGCTTTATGCAGGGATGGACTGATTTTTTCAGGGATGCTCTGGTTTATTCAGGGATGCACTAGTTTACATGCCCTGGTTGATTCAGGGATGCTTTGGTTTATTTAGGGATGCTCTGGTTTATTCAGGGATGCCCTGGTTTATTTAGGGATACTCTGGTTTATTCAGGGATGCACTGGTTTATTTAGGGATGCTCTGGTTAATTCAGGGATACCCGGGTTTATTCAGGGATGCCCTGGTTTATTTAGGGATACTTTGGTTAATTCAGGGATACCCGGGTTTATTCAGATGCCTTGGTTTATTTGGGGATTCTCTAGTTTATTCAGGGATACCCGGGTTTATTCAGGGATGCCCTGGCTTATTTAGGGATACTCTGGTTAATTCAGGGATACACGGGTTTATTCAGGGATGCCCTGGTTTATTTAGGGATACTCTGGTTAATTCAGGGATACCCGGGTTTATTCGGGGATGCCCTGGTTTATTTAGGGATACTCTGGTTAATTTAGGGATACCCGGGTTTATTCAGGGATGCCCTGGTTTATTTAGGGATACTCTGGTTTATTCAGGGATGCACTGGTATATTCTTTGAGGTAGCATATTCTCAAGAGATGGATTTTTAAGTCCTGTCCTTTTTAAGGTTGGCGGGAATGAGATTCGAAACGTTGTTTCCATTCGTTATATATTTTCTTGATCCAGGTCCGTCCCTTCATTGTGTATTTTCTCTCCTCCTGGTTCGTGTTTTCGTTGTATATTTACCTGGTCTAGGTTTGTCATCGAGTGTGTGTGTGTGTGTGTGTGTGTGTCAGACCATATCTACAACCAATCTCTTTCTAGTTAATCTTTTCCTCCTCTTCCTCTTCCTCAATTTTCTCATAATAAGTTGTGGTAATAACAAGGGAGTTATTTACTTATCTACTAAATTTAAGTGCTCGGTATTTAGGTGGTATTTGGAGATTGTAATGCTTGTTGTGTGTTATATGCTCCAGTGTACTTAGATATAATCTCTCCATCTCACATGTAACACTCGTCAGCACGTAACTCACACTACTCGTTCTTCGTAACATTATATTTCCCTGCGATAATCACTACGCGCCGGCCTTGCCTTTTGACGGAATTGTGTCGTAAGTATACTCGCGAGTAAGTACGAACGTAAGCAAATACTGTTGCACGTGTCTTTAGTTCTGCTTTTTGCCACCATCTCATCAGTAAGTCACTACACTTTACTGTACGTCATGCCTTGACACGAACCTTGTGAGTGAGGCAGCCCTCTGGTGTGTGCAGTTTGCACGTGAGTCCGCTGCTACACAGTGTTGACCCGTGGAGACAGAGGCGAAGTCTGCACGCTGAGGGGGGGGAGAAAAAAACTATCACGTTTATGTGTTCTACAATGTGGCACGTCACCCTATCGGGACGAGGGGTGCGACCTTGGAGCACGACGCGGTGCACGGCCCTTGAGCACGACGCGGTACATGACCCTGAAGCACGACACGGTACCACCTCTGGATATGATGGCCTGGCCTTACCTAAGGATCGTGCGTTTGTGCTCAAGGGTCGTACGTACGCCGTCGTCGTGCTCAAGGGTCGTAGATACGCCGTCGTCGTGCTCAAGAATCGTAGGTACGCCGTCGTCGTGCTCAAGAGTCGTACGTACGCCGTCGTCGTGCTCAAGGGTCGTAGGTACGCCGTCGTCGTGCTCAAGGGTCGTGGGTACGCCGTCGTCGTGCTCAAGAGTCGTACGTACGCCGTCGTCGTGCTCAAGGGTCGTAGGTACGCCGTCGTCGTGCTCAAGGGTCGTGGGTACGCCGTCGTCGTGCTCAAGAGTCGTACGTACGCCGTCGTCGTGCTCAAGGGTCGTAGGTACGCCGTCGTCGTGCTCAAGAGTCGTACGTACGCCGTCGTCGTGCTCAAGGGTCGTAGGTACGCCGTCGTCGTGCTCAAGAGTCGTACGTACGCCGTCGTCGTGCTCAAGGGTCGTAGGTACGCCGTCGTCGTGATCAAAGGTCGTAGGTACGCCGTCGTCGTGCTCAAGGGGACGAACCATCCCAATGTTCTACAGTCGCAGGTTGTACAAAGTTTTAACTACTCTCCAGTGCAGTTGGGGGAACAAATTGCTGCACTTAGCCGGCCAAGATTACTGGCTAATTACTTCCTCGTTAATTAGTAGACCAGAGACTTCCGATAGTTCTCTCTGGTTTGCCGCCTTTTGCTTTTGTTCTTGTTTTGTTGTTTGTGTGTGTGTGGTAGTTTATTCGTCTTTGCGGTGGTCAGAGTTTACTTTTGATTGCTCGGCAGTTTATATGTCTGTGTGGGGCGGATTTTACTCCACCCTGACAGTTTACGTTTTTTCTTTTTAACTTTTCTGTGTGAGACAGTTTGACGTTTTCTGTGTGTGGTACTGGCCTTTTTCTCTCTTTGTGTGTATGTGGCATTTTAACTTTCTGTATGTGGCATTTTTTTTTTGCTCCTTTCCCCAGGGCAGTTTACGTTTCTCTGTGTAGTAGTTACACTTTTCACTGTGTGTCAGTTTAACCTCGCATTGTGTGGCGGTTTAGATTTCTAATTACCCTTCCTTCACGTTCCTATGCTATGACGTTTACGTCTGCTCTGTATAATTTTCACCAGTTCTGCTTAATTCCGTTAGCTTTCGGTGAGGTCGAGTGGTGGTTGAGGCTGTACCAGGCAGTTTGCGTACCATGGACGGCGTGGCGGACGGGATCGCAAAGTTTTGGATGATTTAAGATATATGGTCACGGAAGTCAACCACTCTTTTCACTTGATTATTCAAACAAGGTTTTCCACCTTCTCATAAATTTATACAATGCGTCCTTTTAATCTCGTAGGATTCTTCTCAAAGACTTATAGAATTCTTCTGAGGGACTCATGTATTTCTTTTCAGAGCCATATATATATGTTTCGTAAAGACTTACATGATGCTTCTCATATGATTGTGTGATTCTTCTGAAAGGCTGCTCTAAATCTTCTCAAACACGTATATGATTCTTTTCAGAAACTTGCGTTATTGTTCTTGGGTCTCGCGTAAGAATAAGGGAAGCATCTTCCTCCCTGCATCCTCCCTACATAGGTCTCTTGTGAGAGTAAGAGGGAGCGTTCCTTCTTTCCCTCTGTCTTGGGCGCTTGGGGTCTCTAGGGAGAGTAAGGGATGGCCTAGCTTCCCTTTTCCTTTATCTTACGAGCGTGAGTCTACGGAGAGTAAGACATAGGCTGGCTTCCCTCTTCCTCCATCTTACGAGCGTGAGTCTCTAGGGAGAGTAAGAGGGAGCTTAGCTTCCCTCTCCCTGCGTCTCACGCTCCTGAGTCTTACGTGTGTGGGTAATCTAAGGCTTCGACCTCTCACGTTGACTTAGGTATGAACCTTGCACGCGACGGTACGACCCTCTGGTACGATGGTGCGACACTTGTGCACAACGGACACGATCACGACACGACGGTACGATTCTTCTTTTGTCCTGGCCTTTGACCTGACTGTTTAGTAAAGGGTCAGGTCAGAGACCAGACCATTATAGCAAGGGGTCGTACCGTCGTGCTCAAGGGTTCGTGGCTTCTTACTTGAAGCTTTCGTGCTGTCGTACTCGACGACTTTTTCCTTTTAAGAACTCCGTGGCGTATCGTTGCATTGCATTGTAAGACGTGGTCATACAGGCACACCGCACGTTTCACGTCTGTGTTGAAACTGTGTAAAGCAATCGAGCAAACTTCGTCAACACAAGCCCACACCACAAGTTTGGCTAGATCCTCTTTCATCCAGCAACATGCATTACCACATAGAATCTTGTTATCACGTTGGAATATGGAGTAAGATTGCGTTTGAAACCTCTTCTCTCATCACTGGCCATAGTTTGGAAGCGTATTGTATAGTCTTCTCTTGTTATAAGACAAGACTCTGTTAATCCCGGATTACCCACAATTATGCTGACTTAAAAGATGGCTGACCTTATATTAGTCAGCCACAATTACCCTTTCTTTGGCAGTTATGATCATGATTGATTTACATGAAAGATTATTTATTGTTCACATATATAGTGTACTCTTTTGTCTTCTACATCTGTGGTAAAGCAATGTCCTGAATGTAACGTGTTATAATGTGTGTGTGTGTGTATTATCCATGCATATTGTTATACCGTTTTGAAACACCCACCACCAGGTTACTAAAGACGAGTGTAAGCGCGTTTTCTTTTGTTTCAATCTTCATGTATAATTTGGAGACGTTTTCTTTGTTTGTGCTTCTGAATACGTGTGTGTGTGTGTGTGTGTGTGTGTGTGTGTGTGTGTGTGTGTGTGTGTGTGTGTGTTGAGATAGGTTATATACGTGCATGTTATATGCTCACAGAACGGTTGCGTGACGTGGTTAACCTCTGGACCGTAGCTGACGGAAGTCGTCCATTAACACCAAAATACTTGATACAAATTCAATTACATAAACCACGCGGGGAATAGGCAGATCAGACGATGACTTCCTTCCACTGTACATGCCTTCTCCTCCTCCTACCCGACCCGCGGCGCCTCTGCAGACCTGTAAGATGTCCTCGACCAGCCCCTTTGCAGAACCATGATGATGTCCTCCACCAGCCCCCCTACAGAACTGTATGATGTACTCGACCAGCCCCCTTGCAGACCTGTGTGATGTGACACCCATGCTCTTATGACCATCTCTTGACTCCCATGCTGGTCTCCTTACCCGCAAAATTTTATTGAACTCCCTCGCCACCTGAAGCAGCTTCATAAAGTGACCGATTCCTCGACTCTCCCACACATTCTTTCGTCAGTCCCCACAACTGATTGGTCCGAGCATATATTATCGGTACAGCCTTTTAAAAGTGATCTCTCTCTTTTTTTCCCCCTCACCGCCTCATGCACCTCCAGAAAGAGGCTGAATCGAATCCTTCATCTCTTCGTTCATCCGTACCCGAAACCTGCCATACTATCCTTCTCCAGGTTTCTTATTTCCAACGTTGTTTCGGCCTTGCGATCGTACCGCCTCGCCCAGCCCTAAATAGTGCATGTTGATCAGGTGTCCATACCAGTGTTCTCAGTCCTTCAGAGAATAGATGCCTACAACTGACACCCCCGACACCACGTTGCCCAAGCCAGAGCTCTACTGGTCGAATTAGCTGAGAGCCACACAGCTCAGCTCTGACACCCCCACATCACACTCTCCAAACCATAGGCCACTCGAAGTGGTTCGGAACCATCCAGTTCAGCTCGGAGAGCTGGTACAATTGGATCGTCTCATAACAGACCTCCCTCAATCCGTAAACGTAAATAATTACATTCTTTTGAAGGGAGTTTTGGTTTTGCCAGCATCCCTTGCCAATGCCTGTCTCCACTGTGCCCGCAACTCTCCACTCTCCTCACCACCGCCTCCACTCTCCTCACCACCGCCTCCACTCTCCTCACCACCGCCTCCACTCTCCTCACCACTGCCTCCACTCTCCCTCCACTCTCCCCACCACTCCCTCCACTCTCCTCACCACTGCCTCCACTCTCCACACCATTCCCTCCACTCTCCCCACCACTCCCTCCACTCTCCTTACCACTACTCCCACTCTCCTCCACCGCCTCCACTCTCCTCATCACTACCTCCACTCACCTCACCTCCGCCTCCACTCTCCTCACCACTACCTCCACTCTCTTCACCACTACCACACTCAGTGCCCAAGTTATATCATTGAGGAGAATCACATGCCGCCCTCCCGCCTTCGCCAAGCCTCGTCAGATATGACTGCCATATCACGTCGATTAACTCCAGAATGGTGCACTTGTGATATTTTGTACGATTATACTCCCTCACCTCCCTCACCTCCCTCACCTTATTTGGGAGGTCTTCTGGCACCTCTGAATGGCCCAAGAAATGCCTTCTTTCTTCTCTCCTCTTGCTTGAGTTCTTTACAGCGGGTCTTTCTTTTAAAGATGTATGAGGTGTTAAGTTATGGGCAGTTTTCCTAGGTTCGTATTTTCACGCGGAAGTCCAAGTCGACCCCCCCTTTTTTTTTATGTCATAATTCGGTTTTCAGGAAGGAAATCTTCCTTCCCTCCCTCCCTCACCGCAGGAGGGGCTTCACTGTACCCCCGACACGGATCAGCCCCCCTCTCCCTCCCTCCGTCTCTCCCTCCCCCATCCACAGCACCACTTCCATCCCCCCCCCCTCCACCACCATCACCAGGTCACCAGGTTTCATTGCAGACCAGAACAGGCAGGTTGTTCACTCCCGGCCGCGCTTGGTGTATGAATCCTTCCCAGACACTTTCCACTCCTTGATCCTCTCCCTCACTCTTCCACGGAGTGTAAACCTCACCTTAATCATTGAGGATATATATATATAAATATATATATATATATATATATATATATATATATATATATATATATATATATATATATATATTCCTTTATAACCCCGCCTCATTCTCCCTGTAAGTTTTCCTCATTTTAATCATTGTGATGAGGAATATATCCGCTTATGTCCCCCCTTCCCACACACACACACTCCTCCCACTCACCGGATTCGCCATTCCTCCTGCTCCTCCTCTTCCTCCTCTTCTTCTTCCTCCTCCTCCTCCTCCTCCTCCTCCTCCTCCTCCTCCCTTCTCCTCGAAGTCATGGCTCACATTTTTGTTTCTGGTTAAACACATCTCGGCGAAGTTTATTAATTGTTCGTTAGAGAGCTGGGATGTTTTATGCAGCCTTAATTATACGTTGAGTCTCTCTCTCTCTCTCTCTCTCTCTCTCTCTCTCTCTCTCTCTCTCTCTCTCTCTCTCTCTCTCTCTCTCTCTCTCTTGGCATGCGTGAGTCTGTGGTGGTGAATGGCTAGTGATAGGTACGTGGATGTTCCCACGCCCACGTAGACAGTGGGCTTGGATAATGGGCGGAGGGGCTTGGGGGCCCATGTAGACAGTGGGTTCAGCATGGGATAATGGTAGAAAGGGAAGGGAAGGGAAGGGGGGGGGGGGGAAGAAGGGTGTGTGTGTGTGTGTGCATGAATACCTATGGACGTGGAGCGCATCCTTCACCTCCTCCGTCCCTCCCTCACTTTCGTAGTTGTGATGGAGGTAGTTACGGGCGATAGGTATGACCCGCTGCCGACGGACGCGCGTTATTTACCACGGCTTCGCGAAAGCAAAAGGTAGAGCCAGACAGTGTGTTTTTTTCTTCAGTATTATTCATGATATGAATATTTCATTGTTTACTCTGCCTTTCATGGTGTATGATTCTCACGAATTTTAACTCATAACTTTACTTTTATTAACTTTTCGAGTTAGATACTTCCCTTGAAACTAAGAAATGAGTGAAAAGATAAAGAATTTACAGTAGTTTTACGTGTAAATTAGGGTTATCTCTGTTATACATTGAATACCCCACAATCTGTATTCACTTTCACAATCATCAGTGAATTGCGTATTTCCACTGTGACTATAATACTTTCCTAGTAACGTTTGTATCTTCCTCTCGATAAGATATCCTCTTTAGCATTTTTCCGGCCGTTATCTAAATAGAACCGATATCTTATGAATTTGATAAGAGGCACCTCCCAAACAAATTAGAAAATTAGGTGCTTACCACAAGTTGGACAATCAGGAAATTTGAAAATCAGTAACTTTCTTTGAAATTAGGAATTAACCACTTGCTTTGCATATGAGAAGCTCAGGTACTTGCCTTGCATATGAGAAGCTCAGGTACTTGCCACTGAAGAAAAAATAAAAAGATAATCAGGCACTTCCCTTACGCGTATTACAAGATCCTCCAGCAAATAAGTTAGAAAATCAGGTACTTCCCATGTGAATCAGACTATCCCATAATCTCGCATATAAATCAGGAAATCAGGTACTTCCCATACGTACCAGACTATCACGTACTCTCTCTTATAAATCAGGAAAATCTCTGGCACTTCTCACAAGCACTAGCCCGTTTAAGGATGGGGAGCCACGGAGCCGGGTAATAAGCAGGTGTTTAAGAGGATTTTGTTGAACGTTTCCCCGTTGTCGTACCCTCGCACACAACAGCCTCGCTGTACCACACTTTGAACTCTCATCATCACTGGTCCCATGAACTAACTGGTGGGGTTGGGGGGTGGCGGTAGAAAATATAGTTCCTTTAGTAATAATTATGATAATAATAAAAATAATGATAATAATGATAATAATAATGATAATAATAATAATAATAATAATAATAATAATAATGATAGTAATATTATTGATTATAGCAATAACAATAACAATAATAATGATGATAATGATAATAATAATAATAATAATAATAATAATAATAATAATAATAATAATGATAATAATAGTGATAATAATAATTATAATGATAATAATGATAATAATAATAATAATAATAATAATAATAATAATGATAATGATAATAATCTTTCTTTTTCTTTCATACTATTCGCCATTTCCCGCGTTAGCAAGGTAGCGTTTAGAACAGAGGACTGGACCTTTGAGGGAATATCCTCACCTGGCCCCCTTCTCTGTTCCTTCTTTTGAAAAATTAAAAAAAAACTGAGAGGGGAGGATTTACAGCCCCCCGCTCCCTTCCCTTTTAGTCGCCTTCTACAACACGCAGGGAATACGTGGGAAGTATTCTTAATCCCCTATCCCCAGGGATAATATATATTGGCGGAACGCGTGCATAGTGCCATTGTACAAAGGCAAAGTGGATAAGAGTGAGTGCTCAAATTACAGAGGTATAAGTTTGTTGAGTATTCCTGGTAAATTATATGGGAGGGTATTGATTGAGAGGGTGAAGGCATGTACAGAGCATCGGATTGGGGAAGAGCAGTGTGGTTTCAGAAGTGGTAGAGGATGTGTGGATCAGGTGTTTGCTTTGAAGAATGTATGTGAGAAATACTTAGAAAAGCAAATGGATTTGTATGTAGCATTTATGGATCTGGAGAAGGCATATGATAGAGTTGATAGAGACGCTCTGTGGAAGGTATTAAAAATATATGGTGTGGGAGGCAAGTTGTTAGAAGCAGTGAAAAGTTTTTATCGAGGATGTAAGGCATGTGTACGTGTAGGAAGAGAGGAAAGTGATTGGTTCTCAGTGAATGTAGGTTTGCGGCAGGGGTGTGTGATGTCTCCATGGTTGTTTAATTTGTTTATGGATGGGGTTGTTAGGGAGGTGAATGCAAGAGTTTTGGAAAGAGGGGCAAGTATGAAGTCTGTTGGGGATGAGAGAGCTTGGGAAGTGAGTCAGTTGTTGTTCGCTGATGATACAGCGCTGGTGGCTGATTCATGTGAGAAACTGCAGAAGCTGGTAAAGTGTGTGAAAGAAGAAAGTTAAGAGTAAATGTGAATAAGAGCAAGGTTATTAGGTACAGTAGAGTTGAGGGTCAAGTCACTTGGGAGGTAAGTTTGAATGGAGAAAAACTGGAGGAAGTAAAGTGTTTTAGATATCTGGGAGTGGATCTGGCAGCGGATGAAACCATGGAAGCGGAAATGGATCATAGGGTGGGGGAGGGGGCGAAAATCCTGGGAGCCTTGAAGAATGTGTGGAATTCGAGAACATTATCTCGGAAAGCAAAAATGGGTATGTTTGAAGGAATAGTGGTTCCAACAATGTTGTATGGTTGCGAGGCGTGGGCTATGGATAGAGTTGTGCGCAGGAGGATGGATGTGCTGGAAATGAGATGTGTGAGGACAATGTGTGGTGTGAGGTGGTTTGATCGAGTAAGTAACGTAAGGGTAAGAGAGATGTGTGGAAATAAAAAGAGCGTGGTTGCGAGAGCAGAAGAGGGTGTTTTGAAATGGTTTGGGCACATGGAGAGAATGAGTGAGGAAAGATTGACCAAGAGGATATATGTGTCGGAGGTGGAGGGAACGAGGAGAAGTGGGAGACCAAATTGGAGGTGGAAAGATGGAGTGAAAAAGATTTTGTGTGATCGGGGCCTGAACATGCAGGAGGGTGAAAGGAGGGCAAGGAATAGAGTGAATTGGATCGATGTGGTATACCGGGGTTGACGTGCTGTCAGTGGATTGATTCAGGGCATGTGAAGCGTCTGGGGTAAACCATGAAAAGCTGTGTAGGTATGTATATTTGCGTGTGTGGACGTATGTATATACATGTGTATGGGGGTGGTTTGGGCCAGTTCTTTCGTCTGTTTCCTTGCGCTACCTCGCAAACGCGGGAGACAGCGACAAAGCAAAAAAAGAAAAAAAAAAATATATATATATATATATATATATATATATATATATGTACAGCAGGGGCGCGCACATGCACAACTCCCCTAGTCAGGTACAAAAAGAAAAAGACAAATAGAAAACGGGGCTCAGCTGAGTTCTCCTGGTTGGTTAGTTGGTTGGTTGGTTGGTTCGTTCGCTCGCTGGACGGCAGCGAGGGCGAGTAAGTATGTTAGAGTGATTTGTTGGCTTAGAGGCACGAAGTGGTACTCTCCATGATGCATAGGCTTTCCGCTGTGTAAGGTGGAAATGAGAATCGTGATTTAATCATCAGTGCAGATGTTTGTCTGTGTTTACTCCTCGTCATGCTCTTGTATCTTTGCCTCCGCTTTTCGTTTTTATGTCTCACTGGTTATATATATATATATATATATATATATATATATATATATATATATATATATATATATATATATATATATATATATATCAGCAAATACTAGATCACTCGCACCGCTGTAAAGTATTTTGATATATATATATATATATATATATATATATATATATATATATATATATATATATATATATATATATATATATATATATATGAGTCTATAAAACACAGTTCATGCATTAAGATGCGATCCATGAACTGATAAACCAACCGTGAAACATCTCAGCCACAAGACGGTACGACCTTTGACCACAGCGGTACGACGACCCTTTTTGGGATATGGTGCCTTTCATTAGGTCAGAGGCCAGACCGTCGTGCTGCAGAGTCGTACCGTCGTGCTGCAAAGTCGTACCGTCGTGCTGCTGGGTCGCACCGTCGTGCTGCAGGGTCGCACCGTCGTGCTGCAGAGTCGCACCGTCGTGCTGAAGGATGGTAGCGGTGTATACTCAAAGGTCGCACCGTCGTGCTGCAGAGTCGTACCGTCGTGCTGAAGGGTCGTACCGTCGTGCTGCAGGGTCTCACCGTCGTGCTGCAGAGTCGTACCGTCGTGCTGCAGGGTCGCACCGTAGTGCTGAAGGGTCGTACCGTCGTGCTGAAGGATGGTACCGGTGTATACTCAAAGGTCGCACCGTCGTGCTGCAGTGTCGTACCGTCGTGCTGCAGGGTCGCACCGTCGTGCTGAAGGGTCGTACCGTCGTGCTGAAGGATGGCACTGGTGTATACTCAAAGGTCGCACCGTCGTGCTGCAGTGTCGTACCGTCGTGCTCAGGGGTCGTACCACCTGGCATTTGGTATACCCAAACCTCACCTCGGCAACGCTGCAACACCCGCAAATCCATTTGGTAACCCCGCATTAATATCCTTGTTATCTGTCAGATTAACTTACGAAGTATTTGATTAATAATTATTTTATTAATCTCATCAAGCCGTAAATTACATAATCCATAAATCTTTGACTTTAATGAGGGGGGGTGAGGGGGTTGTGCTTGGAACAAGCGAACTTTAAAGGCATATGTTCTCACGTCCTCAATAAATACGTTGTGATAATTTTTGTATGTGTTGAAAGTATCCTAAAGGGGTCGTGTATCTTTTTAAAGGATCTCATCATTGAGCTAAGGTGTTTTTAAGGGTTAAGAATATTTGGGAATTTCAGAGAGTGCTTGGGAGTGTAACACCCGTAAAATGTATTCCGAAATACCGTGAAAATTTACCCAAAAACCGCAATGGCTGCATGGCACTCGTGGTAATGCATATCGTTTCCCTTAGAATTTATCCTTTCAACGCTTGTAGAAAGGTGTTGCCACATTACGTCGCTGAATCAGGATCATTTTTTTTTTTAAATGATCTCGGATAACATTCCAGAGGCATTGATTTTCTGATTTTTATTTATTCCTTTATTAAAAGATTTTTTTACGGTCGGTGGGGGTGTAGGTTGAAGTAGACGTCCTCACTGGCCCCCGGCAATTGATGGGGCTTCAGAATGCAACGAGCCAACCCACTTCAGAGCCATTTAACATCCTCTCTCTCTCTCTCTCTCTCTCTCTCTCTCTCTCTCTCTCTCTCTCTCTCTCTCTCTCTCTCTCTCTCTCTCTCTCTCACACACACACACACGCACACGCACACTCACTCCACCCTCTTGACCTTTGCATTCGCGGGGCAACAATTTTCCACGTCTAAATATACGGTATAAGTATACTAGCATGATTGATCTCCGAGAACTGGAGGCGAGGAAGACAATATTCCCACGGAGGGGAGGCCATATCATGAATATTCACAGGGATACAGAACTGCACCCACCCACACACACACACACACACACACACGGAGGCATGCAAGATACTTGTTAAAAAAAAAGTATATATATATATATATATATATATATATATATATATATATATATATATATATATATATATATATATATATATACATATATATGTACGTATATATATATATATATGCGTTCTTGATAGGGTTGTGGTTTTATACCAGAACCCTTTTTGCAAGAACTCCTGCAGCTCCAAGGCTGCACTTCGTCCAGAAACCGGAATATTGTGGACTCCTTTGGTAGTGAGAAGTTTTTCGACGAGACTGTACTGCCCTTTTCGTCAACAGACGATGATGCAGCCTCGTACGAGATGACTTTTCACTGGCGGTGTAGCCTGTATAGGCAGGCGAACCATGAGCCTTGTATGCGTTAAGACCTCTCAGTAGTCTGTTAATCTTCTCTAGGTATCGCAATGCATTCGAAAACCCTTCCCTCCCTCATTCCCGTCTCATTGGTGTTGGGGACTGTTGTGTCTTCCTCTATGAAGACACTTTTGAACGTGTCATTCAGTTCCTCACACGTCTTTTCATCATCATTATCCTCAACAGCTTCTTTCTTTTGCATCGCCTTAACCTGATGAACTGCTTTTCTAGCTGGTAATTTACTCTTGATGAATTTATAAATAAATGTTTTGGAATTTTTTTGGCGGGGAATTTTTTTCTCTTTCCTTTGTTCACAATATGCTTTTCAAAGTTTCTTTGTTCCTTTTTTTTCTATCGTGATATACTCGTATCTCGCTATCTCATACCTTAGCACATGGTATGTGGGTGTGTGGGGCACTGCACATACCTTCTTTACAGGATACCTCGAAGCTCCTATGTTATTTTACGTCAATTTTTTTTTTTTTTTTTTTGAGCTGTTCCTCCATCTTCCTTGACCTTCTTTGTGTAAGTGACTCGAGAGTTGTCCATGTTCCTTCTCCGTATGTATGAATGTCACAGAAACCTTCTCTACAGTGACCTGGTTTATGCCTTTTGAATTTAGTTTCTGTAATCTATTTTACCATAGAAATTGATGAGTTTTGTTTACATTCTTATATTATATCTCCTCTTTAATTTTCTAAGTCTTTTCTGATCTTTGCATTATTTTTTTTTCACCCTCATTCATCACATAATCACACTTAAGCATTGCATGATCAGTCACTTTTTCCAGTTGGCGTGTCACCGTGTCATGTTCTCAACATTCCTGAAAGTGTGTGTGAAGATGAACCATCGTGACGATGGTGTGTCAGTTCCTCCCTCACATCCTCTGGTTTGTTTACCGACGTGCTTTTGATGGAGATTGTAATGTGTGCACTCTTAGAATAGTTGTGTCTCCATGCCTCTTTTTCACCATGAGAATCCATGTTTTCCTAGTCTGATGTGTGTGTGTGTGTGTGTGTGTGTGTGTGTGTGTGTGTGTGTGTGTGTGTGTGTGTGTGTGTGTGTGTGTGTGTGTGTGTGTGTGTGTGTGTGTGTGTGTGTGTGTGTGAATAAATCATTATTTGTTTATTATGGAAGTAGAGAGAGAGAGAGAGAGAGAGAGAGAGAGAGAGAGAGAGAGAGAGAGAAAGAGAGTTCTTCACTTCGGCAGTGGTTTTCATTTCGTAACGTTGTATTACATGAATGTAGTCCCGAAATCTGTATGATGATCATACAGCTGTAGAATTCCATGGTGGAGCTCAGATGTTGCAAAGGCATATTATACTAGTGTATATTTTGCCACTAAAAAGCTAAAGGGGTGAGTAGACCCCTAGCCTATCTCCGTTCATAAGAGTAATCTTAAATTTCTACAAAAAACGCTATGAAGTTACTGGATTTCGCTTGAGACTTTTACACGAACTGAACATTGATTTCCAATTGATGTAGTCCCATTCTACAGCCTGGCCAGCAGAAAATAAAGAAAATAGTATTTTGAAATAAAAATTAAATTTTTCATTTCTGTTCTTCAGTTAACATCATAATCTAGATGAAAATCCTGTTATCAGTGATTAATGTAATGCTTTACCTTTAAACTGATAAGAGAGTGTGTGGATACCGTGTTTCCTTAGCGCGATGTAAGTTCTGGAAACGTAAGTGAAACTCCAAAAAATGGAACAAATTAAAGATCTTTTTGAAAAAGAATTTGAGTGGCGGAAAATAATTCGTAGTATAAAACTAGAAATTATATTGCTAAAGGAAAGATAAAAATTCTGGTACAAATAATGTAGTTTTTAAGGTATTTAAAAAGCACAGAAAATTGCTCTATAAGAATATCTTGATTAAAATTGGTGCTTGGCTCCGACCACGTTTTCTTTTACCTAAAGTCTGGCGCGTATGTCTACGAACTACGTCACTAGATAACTCAAGCCGCGGAGGTCCTGCCACAGCTCAGGAGCCTCGCTGTGCACGGACCAGACGCCATTAATGAACATTCCGAAAAATAAGATAATAGATCCCTTTAAAGATCCCATAAGAACCTCGAGCAGTTTAACCATTAAAGCAAAGCGTTAGGAAATATTTAATCCCAAGATTTTTAATTGTCTCAGGGCTGTGTAGCAACGTAAAATGCTTGAGCATGGATGAGACCATTTCTCTCTCTCTCTCTCTCTCTCTCTCTCTCTCTCTCTCTCTCTCTCTCTCTCTCTCTCTCCCTCCAGAAACAGCAAACGTATGCCCTTTAGTACGACTTTCCCCTCACGAAGGAAGTCTTCGTTCACTGCCAAAAAAGAAACGCTTAAGAACCAATCACCCATTAGCATGTAAAGAGCTTTTACGAATAACAAAAACAAGCTACTTCGTTCGTCTGCGGGGCGGGTGGGCAACGCTGGGTGGGTTTGGGGGGGATGGGTTCGGGAGAGGTGGTTTCTTCCTCAGGACCGCCCACCAGCCAACACCACTGCCTCCACCCCTGCAGGTGGCGTGTGATGGGGAGAAAGGTAAGTGGGTGGGTGTGCAGGTTCTAGAAGGCCGGAGACGCTGCGGGCGGCTCGTGACACGGGCGCGAGGGCGTGACGACCAGACGCCGGGGTGGGCGTGGTGACGGTGGTGGCGGCGGCGGCGACGACCTCACCACCACCACCACCACCACATCCGGGGTAGTGTGGTGGCCTGGTGGTGGTGGTGGTGGTGGAAAGGGTGAGTGGTGGGTGGTGAGGTGGAGGACGACGAGAACTTGTGAGGAGGAGGAGGAGGAGGATGTCAGTAGCTGAGCGCTGTTGATGAAGGGTGTAAGGTAGTGAGGAGTGGTGACATGAGGGGTGTATTTAAGGGTGGTAAGAGTCATGAGGGTGTTTGGTGGCGGTAGTGTGTTAATGAGGACTGCGGGAGGTATTGGTGAAGGGCTTGCGGAGGAGGTAGGATTAATGAGGTATAATGATGAGGAATTTCTCCATGGAATACGAGAGTAGTGCGACGTAATAGTGAGGGACTTGTGCAGTGGTATGAGGACAGGAACATGAATCTGAAGGATCCGCTGCTGAACTTGAGGGAGATATTGGAGGAGGAGGAGCTTGCACAGGATTATGAGGATGGTGAGGGACCTACTCATGAGGATCAGGAAGGGCTGTATGGACGTGGTGGCAAGCCCGCAGGAGCACGGGTAAGGATTACATGGGAGGGACAGATCACAGGAGACCTGATGGTTGCTAACGAGGTTATCTGCTGGGGATCAGTGATGTCATATATTCCGTATCTTGTTAACTATAGAGACAGGATGATATAGTAGAAGACACACCTCCCCACCCACCCACCACTCCTTTTGGGAATAACGGATGTCTAGAGAGAACGAAGGAGGAGCACCATGTGTAGTGTACGTTACTGCCGTGGAGATTCTATAGGAATATGTGACTTTGAAATTATACGTCAAATAATGCTGCAGTGGTGTACTCTGGAAGGAGGCTGAAACACGAAGAGGAGGAGGACTTAATTATTCATCTTGATGTGGTTGGTTAAAAGTATTTTTCTAGACGTGATGTAAAGATATCGATCCTCCTTTGTGTTGGAAATTTCTTTTGATAGTTTATTCCAGTGTTCTACGACTCCGAAGCGAAAAAAAAGAAACTTCTGTTAGATGCCCATGAATCTGAATGTGGTGGTGGGGTCAAGGAAGAGTTGTGAACATGGTGGCAGGGATAAGGAAGGTTAGGAAGGGTTGTGGACGGCGTGGCAGGGTCGGAAAGAGTTATGAACATGGTGGTAGGGCGGGAGCAGGGATGAGGAGGGTTAGGAAAGGTTGTCGACGGCGTGGCAGGGTCGAGAAGAGTTGTAAACATGGTGGCAGGGAAGGAGGAGGGATGAGGAGGGTTAGGAAGGGTTGTGGACGAGATGGCAGACAGAGTCAGGAGCACGTGAGTGAAGGATCAGGAGGGGATGTGGACATGGTGGCAGTGTGAGGAGCAGCTGGAATGAGGAAAGGTTTCATTAGTATCTCTCCATTTTCTTTCGTAAATAACACTGTCAGCCTTTTTTTTTCGTTACTTAAACTCATGTTCAAAGTGTTAATGGGAAGGTAGGTATTATCGTCGGATATATATATATATATATATATATATATATATATATATATATATATATATATATATATATATATATATATATATATAATTTTTTTTTTCTGAAATAGATATATGAAGACAGCAGATGCTGGAGAACGTCGGTAAGAGTTGAACTCTGACAATAACTGGCAACAATATTATTTACGAAGAGGCCAACTTAATTTAATGAGGGAAGGTTTGCACACCATTAGAATACGTTTTCCCTCAACGTCGCCCACCTCCTCATATACCGACCTCCATCAAGTGGTTGCACATTTTTTTTTTTTTATATTAACCTATCATAATAGTTTTTATTAGCCGTCCTATTTATCACTTATCAGTTTTTATTGTTCGTGTTTTATAGCGTCTCGCGGTAATCCACTCTCCTTTGTGTATGCAAATTTAACCGCATTGTTTAGGTTGCTCATAAGGAACTGATATCCTTATCTTTTTTTCGACCAGATGGCCTTAAGCTGTGTGGTGATGCGGTGGTCGTTTGTGCTTTACTAATTGGGAAGCGTAGAACGCTGGTGTAGCTTAAAATTTGATGGTAATAAGTGCCATTAGTAATTATATTTTAACTGTACAGAAAATTTGTGTAGCTAGTTTGAATTACAGTTACTGATCATATTTAAATTGTTTGAATATATATATATATATATATATATATATATATATATATATATATATATATATATATATATATATATATATATTTGATCGCTGTTTCCTGCGTTAACGAGGAACAGCGCTACGAACATACAAAGAAAGGCCGCATCCGCTCACATCCATTCCTATCGCTGTCATGTGTAATGCATTGAAACCACAGGTCCCAAACCACAACCAGGCCCCACAGACGCTTCACATGCCCTAGTTCAGTTCAGTGACAGTATGTCGACCCCGGTATACCACATGGTTCCAATGAACTTTATCCCGTGCACGCCCTTCACCCTCTTGCACACACACACACACACACACACACATTATTATTATTATTATTATTATTATTATTATTATTATTATTATTATTATTATTGAATGCCCCAAGACCCCTTTCTCTTGAGGGGCTCCTGCAGCCTCAGAGCTGCGCTTCTTCCAGCAGCAAGGAAATGAAGAACTCCCTCGGTGTGATAAGTTACTCATCGACACTATGATTCCTTTCTTCGGGTGATGAACGAATGTAGCGTCTCAGGTCTCTGGGGTAATGTTAGGAAAGGAGAGGAGATTTTGGATTGCAGAAAAGATACGGCTAAAAATGAAATCGAGTATAGGAGGCAAGATCGAGCTGGAACATAGTTAATGGGAAGGTTTGATATCCGGAGATACTGGTCGACATCTGTCGTACAGCGTCAAATGAAGAAGAGAAGCGTAATGTTGAGGTGAATAGGCAGAGAGGTGACACAAGAGTCTGGGCATACGTGTTACTTAAGAGGTGAGTGGCACAGCGGGAAGGGACTTCCCGGCATAACGCAGAGCGAGAGGTCGAATCGTTAATTCTGAGATGGTCGAGTGCCAGCATGACTTAAAGACAGTAACCAGTAATGAGGAGGCTCGAAGAGGTGGAAAAGATTACATTAATGCTCGATCAATCATTGGGGACCGACTCAAAGGCAATATCAGTGTGGAAGTAATGGTACTTTTACTGATTTTGAAGAAAATGGAAGCAGGTATTACTCTTGAAGGAAAGGAAGAACAGGTGGGCAGATAAGTTGAGGAATGTGGTACAAGCATGATGATTTGTTTATCTTCCATACTAAAGAAGAAAAAAAGAATAGTTCCGCTGAGGATTGTTAGAAACGTATGTATTCTGTATTCCCCAGTAGGTATTGCAGAGGTAACACACAGTAGTCGTGGGTGATGTAGAAATAATAGGCAAGACCTTTTATCTTTGCACAAGACATAGGTATTGTAGAGGCTGAAGCCGGAACATCTGCGTGTTGGAGAGGCTAAAGACAGACAAAAGACCAGCGGTTTGCAGAGGTTAATGACCTGGATGTTGGAGAGGTTGAAGGCAAAAGGTCTGCGTGTTGGAGAGGTTAAGGACCTAGGTGTTGGAGAGGCTGAAGGCTACAGGTCTGCTTGTTGGAGAGGTTAAGGACCTAGGTGTTGGAGAGGCTGAAGGCAAAAGGTTTACGTGTTGGAGAGATTATAGACCTGGATGTTGGAGAGGCTGAAGGCAAAAAGTCTGGGTTCTGGAGAGGTTAAAGACCTGCATGTTGGAGAGGTTGAAGGCAAAAGGTCTTCGTGTTGGAGAGGTTAAAGACCTGGACGTTGGAGAGGTTGAACTCAGCAGGCACAGGTGAGAGTGGTGAGCCATGCTTGGTGTGGGAGGGGCGACCCAAGGAGTTGGAGGCTGGTGAGTTACACCAGTCTTGGGTGCGAAAGAGGTGGGTGGGAGAGAGATAGTCTTCCCCGTTAGTGCTCGATGAAACGTGTGTGTGTGAGTGTGAGTGTGTGTGTGAGTACTGATTGGGAGACGATGGGTTGGGAAAGCACACAGCATCAGCAGGGAACATTGCCTGCCCCATCACCCCTTCTCTTAACCCTACCCAGTGACCCAGCCAGCACACACGGCGGTGCCACTGTCGCACAGCCCATCACTGACGTATCTCCGTCAGGCTGAGTCGGGCTTCTGCTTCCTTCCTTCCTTGCTGAGTGACTGTTGAACTTCATGTAGTCAACATTACCAGTGTGAATTAGTCCTCATTGTGGTGTTTGATTAATGATGATAATAGTAATAATAATGATGAGAACAATGATGATGATAATGATAATATTAATTACGATTGCAAAGATGATAATGATAATGATTATTATTATTATCATTATTATTATCATTATTATTATTATAATTACTATTATTATTATTATGATACAGCCCCGGGTTCTCTTCTATGAGTCTCTTACAGCTTCGAAGCTGCATTCTACTTAGTAGCAGGGAAATGATAGAATTCTTTGGAGTGAGATGGTCTTGTGCGACACACTACCTGTATCACTGTGTTGATGGTGAAAACGTCATTGAGTTAACACTATAATCTAATCGAAATTGTGTCATTAGGAAAGTCCATAGTGCTTTGAAAAGGTAGGGAACTTTTCGTACTTCGATGAGTGACTTCCCTCAGAAAATAAAAAACAATATGAAAGGGAATACCCGATTTTCTTTTTCTACACTCCATCACTACGTGCAATATGTGATCCTTTCTAGTTAAGAAAAAAACACTCTCTGTTCCACAGTCAGTCCTTTCTTTCTTTTCTTCTCCCTGCGCCCATTTTTGTTTTGCGAACTATAAAGATTTTTTTGCCCTTGTGTGTCGCACCCTTCGAGAGGTGTATCTCCGTGCGACTACGTCAGCAGCACTTGCCCTAACGTTAGCCTCGCTGCGACCCGGCATACTACAGCCTTCACCAGGCATGATGAGATATCGCCACCTATATTCTTCTCTCCACATTCACGCTAACCCGACGCTGTTGGATTCCCTTCCTCTCTAAAACCTGCCGGACTTGCGGTAACAGGCGTATGCTAAAGGCATTCTCCACGGGGCTGGAGGGAGGTCCACGATACTGCCGCCCCTGTAACTTATCTCAACTGCTGGCGATGTGCGATGCGCTCTGTCTTTCCCGCCTGCACGCACGCCCACCTCCCCCCGTAGGATCTCCTCCTACACCGCAAGGAAATGAAGAGCTTCGCCTCAAGGGACTGAACAGCTTTGCCACGAGAGAATAAACAGCTTTAACCAAAAGAAATCCACCAGCAGCTAAACGCAAGGAATGGAGTAAATCTCGCTGAGGGAAAAATGCGCAGCTACAACACAGAGAAGCCGAGGCACTACACAGCAAAAGCTGAGCAAGTTGACCACAAGAAACTGAGCGTCTTGAGCATCTTCACAAAAAGAGAGCAACTCACCACAAGAAATCGAGCAACTGCAACAGCAAGAAACTGAGCAACCCCATCGCAAGGAAATTGAGTAGCTGTCGTCAAATGAAAATAATCACCTTCATCCAAAGAAACTGGTCAACTTCACCGAGAGAAAATGAGTGTTCCGCCACAAGAGTATCTACCCTACAAGAAAAAAAAAATCTATGGCTTTAGTGCCTCTCAGCGGGGTGTGCTGTGCCCGTAAAATATTACGCAAGGTATTTTGTCACTCGGTATTTGATTCTGGGAGAAATATATTTTATTCGTCTTGTTGGTGTCAAGGAAGGGAAGCTTAGGGCGTAACGCCATCATATATATTTCCCATCTTGTCACTGCCGTCAAGTATCAAGTCTGTCTCCCCCTGCCAGGACATCTGTACTCCCTCTTAGCAACACCTATGCATGCACGCCTTCTCCTTACGCCTCTGCATGCACGCCCTCTCCTTACGCCTCTGCACGCCCTCTGCATACCCCCCCTGCCGACAACGCCTCTTCACGAGCCCTGTTGCCAGCATCTCTCCACGCCCTTCGGAACAAAGAGAGAGAGAGAAAAAAAACACTGTGAAGGATTGTGGTGACGTTGGCACTGGCGATGAGACGGGTGGAAGCAAGGACGTCTCGCGGCCATGTCCTTACTAGGCGACAGGAGAGTATGGGTCGGTGAGGCGGGCCTGCCACCAGCCAGCCAGCCAGCCCGCCACCACCACCTTGTACCTCGTTTGGCGACAGACCCACCCAGACAACGCCCATCCTAAATGCTCCACTTCCATACCTTATGGACCGTACGTGTACTTTACGTCTAGGACAATGATTTATGGTGCGTGGCATTTGTTAACGGTGGTGCACACACACGCTCGTGGAAAAATAAAGTATCGTTGAGTATTTATCAAGTCTTGTGGAATTAAGTATGATTCAGATGTCCCAATAGATCCATATGGTAGGTCGCTTGTGAGACGGATGCACCAATAGATAAGGTAGGTCGCTTGTATATATATATATATATATATATATATATATATATATATATATATATATATATATATATATATATATATACCTCGTTCTTTCACGGTATTATGATATATAAGGGACGTGTAGTCCTGATGAAGTAGATGTTGAATTTATCGGCGCAACCTAACCTGTGGTTGAGCGTTAGCAGTGGATGGTCGCAGAATACCTCATCTGTCTCTGAAATCCACAGCCATCTGGTTCCTACCCTTTCTGTCTCGGATCCAAATACCTTATGAATTTATGCCATAAAAAAGACTTTTAAGTCTGGTCATTGTTGTGTTTTAAGCTTATTCATATTCTCCTTCTTCTCCGTGGAGTTTGATGACATTATGATAATTGGGTTATTTAATTTTCATGTTTTTTTTTTTTTTTTTTGGTGTGACATCCATTGTGGATACGTTGCCCACGGTGATAAAGATACGACGCTCCTCAGCATGATATGTCGTAAAATTACCATGTTTAAACAAAGCATTACGACACCCACTGTCACCCCTGCCGAGGTAATTACCTTTATAACATACTAATTACTTCCTCTATAATACGAACTTTGCTATGCTAGTCCATCCTTATAGGCTTTATTTCACGATTGTCTTATTCTGGTCTATCTAGTTCTATTCTGTTCTATTCTCTCGTTTTTTTGTTTGTTTGTTTGCTTTTGTACGCGATTGTGCTATTCCTGTCGGTCCTTGTGAGTTTTATTTGATAAGCTGAACGTACTGTTCCATTCTATCCATGCGGGATCTGATACACTTTACGATCTATTCTAGTCTATCCATATAAGTTTTGATAGATTGAACGTAGTTTTTACCAGTCTGTCCTTGTGGGATGTAATACTCGGAACTCTCTATTTCAATCTATCCTCGCGAGTTTCATTGCATAAAACGTAATATTCCAGTTCTCTCTTAGTGACTGTTACTACATCGAACGCTCTGTTCCAGTGTGTCCCTCGTGATCTTGAACTCCACGAGCACACAATTCCAGTCTCTCCCCGCTCGCTATTCCAGTGTGATCCGTCACCATTTCCAGTACCATTCTTTTTGCCAATGGAATTCAAATCTCCTTTTTGCACTCAAGAGAAGAGTTAGGTGTGGGTGGGGTGCTTGTGAGAGATGGTGTCATTACCACTGTAGTGATTTACAACACCGTCGGCTACGTAGCGGCCAGAACACCTGACTGATTGTGGGGGGAATTGCCTGCGCGGCTGGGCGTCTATTGTTGGCGTGTCAGTAGGGCGTTGTCCGCGCAGCGAGGGCCGTGTGACGGGGCAGGACGTGTTCAGATCAAATCACCTGATGCAGACTTCGCGTCTGGCCGTGACAGAGACGCCATTGGCCCACAGCTGGTGGAAGTCGACGCTTATGAATATGAGTTTTTCTATTTTTTTCCTTCCATATGTATACGTTGTTTATTCTTTTTTATGGATACTGATACTTTTTTTTCATGTATAGCACGATTTTGTAATGGTGTTCGAGCACGATAGATTACTATATATATATATATATATATATATATATATATATATATATATATTCCTATGAGTCCACGGGGAAAATGAAACACAATAAGTTCCCAAGTGCACTTTCGTGTGCTAATCACATCATCAGGGGAGACTCGAGAGAGAAATATAAAAGTCAGTTGATATACAACGAATAGACGTATGTATATATATATATATATATATATATATATATATATATATATATATACGAATAAGGTGTATATGAACGCGCACCTTCATAGAACATACAAAGCTCCAACGGCCAGGATCGAACCTGGGACCCCTTGTGCAAGAGGCAGGCATGCTAACCGCTAGGCTAAGGGACTGTATAATAGGAAACAACTATTCGAAATACTAAGTACTCGAATACCCTTCGTCTCACAATGGTGAGCAACGGGGTCTATCGGTTGTTTCCGAACAGAACACATAGCCAGCTGATAGCGTTTTACCGAACCTGACTGTACAACGCGGAGTTATATGAATACGAATAAAGTGTATATGAACGCGCACCTTCATATGTGTTCTGTTCGGAAACAACCGATAGACCCCGTTGCTCACCATTGTGAGACGAAGGGTATTCGAGTACTTAGTATTTCGAATAGCTGTTTCCTATTATACAGTCCCTTAGCCTAGCGGTTAGCATGCCTGCCTCTTGGACAAGGGGTCCCAGGTTCGATCCTGGCTGTTGGAGCTTTGTATGTTATATATATATATATATATATATATATATATATATATATATATATATATTTCTTTTTTTTGTCGCTGTCTCCCGCGTTTGCGAGGTAGCGCAAGGAAACAGACGAAAGAAATGGCCCATCCCACCCCCATACACATGTATATACATACGTCCACACACGCAAATATACATACCTACACAGCTTTCCATGGCTTACCCAAGACGCCCCACATGCCCCGATTCAATCCACTGACAGCACGTCAACCCCGGTATACCACATCGGTCCAATTCACTCCACTCCCTGCCCTCCCCTCACCCTCCTGCATGTTCAGGCCCCGATCACACAAAATCCTTTTCACTCCATCTTTCCGCCTCCAATTTGGTCTCCCACTTCTATATATATATATATATATATATATATATATATATATATATATATATATGTGTGTGTGTGTGTTAGTGTGTGTTTCTATTGTAGAATTCGTGTAGCTTCTTATAGCTGTGTAGTTCGTAGCTTATATATTAGCTGCTGCGCTCAGGCCTTGGGCAGTGGTACGTGGTTATCAGCCGTGCGTTAAAGATCGCAGTCAAGTTGTACTTCAGATGTACGCATATCCTTCCGCCCTCTGTGTACGCCCTGTAAACTCGTCACTTTGTGCACATGGAAAAGTGCACACTGTCCATACCCATCAGTGGTGCCAACGCCATTCCGTTTGTCCGTACCCATCAGTGGTGCCAACGCCATTCCGTTTGTCCGTACCCATCAGTGGTGCCAACGCCATTCCGTTTGTCCGTACCCATCAGTGGTGCCAACGCCATTCCGTTTGTCCGTACCCATCAGTGGTGCCAACGTTAATAGTTTCGTCCGTACCCATCAGTGGTGCCAACGCCAGTCAGTTCTGTCCGTACCCAGCAGTGGTGCCAACGCCCTAGCTCAGCACTACACCTTTTCCGGTGGACCTCACTTTATTACTTCTGAACTTATGTAAGTGTTCTGGGGTCGGT
Organism: Panulirus ornatus; assembly: GCF_036320965.1. Taxonomy (NCBI): domain Eukaryota; kingdom Metazoa; phylum Arthropoda; class Malacostraca; order Decapoda; family Palinuridae; genus Panulirus; species Panulirus ornatus. Next base: position 20,511,529 of record NC_092233.1, on the reverse strand, counting down.
TTCTTTCTCTTATTGTTATTAAAGTGGTTAGAGTATGATGGCTTATCAGAGACACGTGTTTAGAATCTCTCCCTGCATTGTGTGTCATTGTAGATTTTGGGGCTATTGTTGCAGATGCGCATGCGCGAGTACACACACACACACACACACACACACACACACACACACACACACACACACACACATATATATATATATATATATATATATATATATATATATATATATATATATATATATATATATATATATGTATATGTATGTTTCCCATTTTAGAAAGTTAATATATATATATATATATATATATATATATATATATATATATATATATATATATATATATATATATGGATCTGGAGAAGGCATATGATAGAGTTGATAGAGATGCTCTGTGGAAGGTATTAAGAATATATGGTGTGGGAGGCAAGTTGTTAGAAGCAGTGAAAAGTTTTTATCGAGGATGTAAGGCATGTGTACGTGTAGGAAGAGGGGAAAGTGATTGGTTCTCAGTGAATGTAGGTTTGCGGCAGGGGTGTGTGATGTCTCCATGGTTGTTTAATTTGTTTATGGATGGGGTTGTTAGGGAGGTAAATGCAAGAGTCCTGGAAAGAGGGGCAAGTATGAAGTCTGTTGGGGATGAGAGAGCTTGGGAAGTGAGTCAGTTGTTGTTCGCTGATGATACAGCGCTGGTGGCTGATTCATGTGAGAAACTGCAGAAGCTGGTGACTGAGTTTGGTAAAGTGTGTGGAAGAAGAAAGTTAAGAGTAAATGTGAATAAGAGCAAGGTTATTAGGTACAGTAGGGTTGAGGGTCAAGTCAATTGGGAGGTGAGTTTGAATGGAGAAAAACTGGAGGAAGTGAAGTGTTTTAGATATCTGGGAGTGGATCTGTCAGCGGATGGAACCATGGAAGCGGAAGTGGATCATAGGGTGGGGGAGGGGGCGAAAATTTTGGGAGCCTTGAAAAATGTGTGGAAGTCGAGAACATTATCTCGGAAAGCAAAAATGGGTATGTTTGAAGGAATAGTGGTTCCAACAATGTTGTATGGTTGCGAGGCGTGGGCTATGGATAGAGTTGTGCGCAGGAGGATGGATGTGCTGGAAATGAGATGTTTGAGGACAATGTGTGGTGTGAGGTGGTTTGATCGAGTAAGTAACGTAAGGGTAAGAGAGATGTGTGGAAATAAAAAGAGCGTGGTTGAGAGAGCAGAAGAGGGTGTTTTGAAATGGTTTGGGCACATGGAGAGAATGAGTGAGGAAAGATTGACCAAGAGGATATATGTGTCGGAGGTGGAGGGAACGAGGAGAAGAGGGAGACCAAATTGGAGGTGGAAAGATGGAGTGAAAAAGATTTTGTGTGATCGGGGCCTGAACATGCAGGAGGGTGAAAGGAGGGCAAGGAATAGAATGAATTGGAGCGATGTGGTATACAGGGGTTGACGTGCTGTCAGTGGATTGAATCAAGGCATGTGAAGCGTCTGGGGTAAACCATGGAAAGCTGTGTAGGTATGTATATTTGCGTGTGTGGACGTGTGTATGTACGTGTGTATGGGGGTTGGGCCATTTCTTTCGTCTGTTTCCTCGCGCTACCTCGCAAACGCGGGAGACAGCGACAAAGTATAAAAAAAAAAAAAATATATACATATATATATATATATATATATATATATATATATATATATATATATATATATATATATATATATATATATATATGTAGTGTGTGTATGTGTGATTATTATTGTGTTGCGGTGAAGGGTTTTACATTCATGTTACACCGTCTCTTAATCTTGCAATGCAGGTGGTGTCTTTAATCCCATGTATGCGTGCACACATATACACCCTAAGCCTATGCCAGGCACCCATTATATCGACTCGCCCCTAAGGGAGGATGAACAGCTGGTCGGACTGTGGACCAGCTGCCGCGACCAGGATGCGAACTCATGATGCCAGACGGCGTGCGTGATGGTCAGTAACGCTAACCGCTAGCACCACTGAGGACCGTGTGTGTGTGTGTGTGTGTGTGTGTGAGAACGTACCATATGTTTGTATGCACGCATACACATGTATGTTTTACCTAATGCTTCTTCTTGAGTATATACTAACTTATGCTCCATGCCAGCCAAGACAGTTAAGTGAATCAGCGACTAATTCAAGCAGCCGTGGCGTGATTCTTAGAATGGTTCCGGCTCCTCGCGGCGCTCAGTACTGCGCAAATTCGATCACGGAGACCAGCGCAGTACGCGCAGTATTTACCGCATTCGCCTTTCATATGTAAAACAGTTATGGCTAGCGAGGGAGGAGGGAGGAAGCGAGCGAACGGCAGCGGTGGTGGGTGAGATCAGGTCAGGTGAGACTGTATACATATGGCAGGAAGAATTCGTATCAAGCAAGCCACACACACACACACACACACACACACACACACACACACACACACACACACACACACACCAGTAATACCCCCACAACATACGTCTGTGTACTCAATAGCTATCTTTATTTCCCGACTACTGTCTTCCCGTGTGCAATCTTCCCTTTTTATTTCCACTCCCTTTCCCCCCCCCCCGTTCTGACATCGCCGTGCTGGAGAAAACTGAGGCTCCCCTGAAGCTGTGTGTGTCCAGTTCCCCTTCTCTCTCTCTCTCTCTCTCTCTCTCTCTCTCTCTCTCTCTCTCTCTCTCTCTCTCTCTCTCTCTCTCTCTCTCTCTCTCTCACGAGGGGAGAGCAAGAGGAAATGGGAGAGTAAGGAGAGAGAGAGAGAGGGGGGTCTGGAGAGCTGATGGGAAGAGGGTGGAGGGGAGGAGTTTGGAGTGGAGGTTTTGGTTCTGTGTCTGCAATAATCCACGTCGTTTACCCGTTCGTGATCCGAGATCCGGCATCGGCATTTCCCTTATCGGCTGGGGTTGTCTGCAACTGAATGTTATCGCGCGCAGATTTACGTCGGTTCCCGCGGCAGTTCGCGGAGGCCCCCATACCGCAGGCATTGCAAATCAAGACGAAACAATAATTGTACTGCAGAAGGTCAGGCAAGGGCGGGGTGGTGTTGCAGGTGGGGAGATTTATGGGTCCAGAGAGCCAGGGTGGGAAGTGAGGGAGTATTTGGAGAGAGAGTTTTAGGGTCAAGGATCAAAGCCAAGGGAGTGTTTCGTATGATCCTGTGGTGGTGGTGGTGGTGGTGAAGGGGAGGCGTGATCTGGTAAGAGTCGGGAGGGAGGAGAGAGGTGCTCTTGTATCGGTGGGGATGACCGTGTAGCACTAGAAGGTGATCTTTTAACTGTCAGAGCGAGGGGGGGGGGGGAGGTGGAGATGATCTTGTAGCAAGAGGAGGGGGGGCGGGGTGTGCTCTTGTATCGGTGGAGGTGATCGTGTAGCACTAGGGGGTGATCTTGTAACACTCTTGGGGGGGATGGAAATTTTGTAGCAGGAAGGGGGTGCTACAAGTGATCGTGTAGCACTAGGGGGTGATTTTGTAACAGTCGGGTTGAGGAGGTGATCTTGTAGTAGGAGGGGTGTGATCTTGTAGCGTCGGGAGTGATCTTGTAGCACTAATGGGTTATCTTGTCGGTGAGAATGATCTCGTAGCCATGAGGGTGATCTTATAGCAGTGGGAGGGTGTGATCTTGCAGGACCAAGGGGGGTGAATTTTTTGTCAGTGGGGGTGATATTGGAGCGTTTGCGGGTGATCCTGTCAGCGGAAATGAAATTGTAGCAGAAGAGGGTGGTCTTGTAGCAGCAGGGTGAGTGTGTAGCACTAAGGGAGTGATCTTGTAGCAGCTGGGTGATTGTATAATGCAAAGGAGGGGAGTGATCTTGTCAGTGGGGGGTGGAGGGGGGTCATCTTGTAGCAGCAGGGTGAGCTTGTAGCACTAGAGGGTGATATTAGCGCACTAGAGGGTGATCTCGTAGCAGTAGGGGGTGATATTGTAGCAGTAGGGTGATCTCGTATGAGATGTAGGAATAGGATCCAGCAAAATGCCTTGAGGGAGCTGAGGGAGATATTCTCCATTGGCTCATTATTTAATCGGTCGTTGTGATTCTTCCTTTGCGAGACAGTTCGAATATCAATTATTAAATGAACAAGTTTGGAATCTTAGCATGTCGAATGAACCAGTTCGAATCTCACTATGTCGAATGAACCAGTTCGAATCTCAGTATGTCGATTGAACCAGTTTGAATCTCGGGATGTTGAACGAACCGTTCGGAAGTTTTGAGCCTCTCTGTCCCTTCCTCGAAAAGAAAAAAAATCTTATGCCACGGAAATTATAATAATTACGAGGGTAATGAGGTTTGTCTGGTAAGGACATAGGTTTGGTCCTCAACACACATGAGAGGGGACACCTTTAAAAACAAGTAAATATATATATATATATATATATATATATATATATATATATATATATATATATATATATATATATATATATATATATATGTGTGTGTGTGTGTCTCATATATATATATATATATATATATATATATATATATATATATATATATATATATATATATATATATATATATATATGTGTGTGTGTGTGTGTGTGTGTGTCATTTCCCCAAAGTACGCTTCCTCTTCTTCGGTCTCAGAGCAAATTATGTATTCTTATTTTTTCACATGAATTTTTTCATCCCCCTTCCGTCAGTCGCTCCTCAGTGGGGCCCCTCGTGTTAAGTGTACGGTTGGGGATATGATCTTCAGCATAGAATAAAATACCACCATTCTCTTGAGTTGCAGGTATCCACCACCCCCCGAACAGCCATCATCATCATCATCATCATCATGATCACCACCAACGGTATTATCACCACAATCACTATCATTCTCCGTGGCTTCAGCCCAGTTGGCCCTTCATCTTCTGCGCCGCTATCGACCATTTTTATCATCTTTCATGTCCGTGCAAGTTCCCTGTTTCTTGATCCTGAGGGCGATCGTCTTCACTGTTATGATGATCACCAGGAAGCACCACCAAGTCATCCTCTACTCTCACAATCTGCCATTACGGTCCCATCACAGCCGTAGCGAAACCCTAATCCTTATCAGTACCGTCCTCGTTGCCTGCCTCTTCCTCCATCGCTGTCACACATCGCCATCTTCACGTAGCACCGTTTTCTTGCCACCTCGTTCCCCTATCAACGTCACCGTTGCTGACCCCTCCACCACCTTATTCGTTACCTCCACTCTCCTCCGGAGTCATCACAGCCTGAGTTCCCTCTTCAGCCACCGTCGTAATTCATCAGATGAAGGTGGTCAGCCCATATCCAGACCTCCTTCAGCATACATCAGTACATACACACCTCCTCGTACCAGCGCCCTAGAGCCACCCACCCACCCCTTACCCTCACCACAGCATATCAGGAACACCATCATCACCCACACCCTCACAGTTTACGACAGCCACCACCACCACCACCATCTTGCATCTCAGCATCACCACCATCACCAGCACCATCATTATCATGTGGTAGGGAGGCAGGCGGGCGGGTGGCAGCATGGGGGAGAGTGAAATGATAGTGATCGGGGTGGGGTGTAGCGCGAGCTGGCCGGTGTTCATTACTTGCGGCTGTATCAGTCATTTGTACAGCGGCTGATAACCCCAGACGACTCCCTCAGATAAGCTTTGTCGGCACCCGCTCCTGCACCTCCTCCTCCTCCTCCTCCTCACCAGAGGGTACGCTGGTCTTCCCGCTCCTCCTCCTTCTCCTCCCCACCAACACGACTACCGCCCACATCAGCCCTCCTGTGGAACACCGTCCTTCCCTCAGACAGCCACGAGCTACGTGGCTATGGCCTACCCCTCACCGCCGCCACACTCGCCACCCACCAACTCCACTCTTGTTATCTCTTCCTGCTCAGGCCAGCAACGCCCCCTCGCCACTATTCCCGCGCCAGCAATCCGACATTTACCACCGTCTCCTCCAGCATCATCCTCATCAACACCATAATGACTAGTGTTATCGCCGTCGTCTTGACTGCCACCGCTAGTCCTGTCACTATCATGCTTCTGACTACCCTACTATTTCACCACCATCTGGGGCCCCCCAACTACATCTGGTTTCTGCCTGTGTCATGGTTCGTAGTTGCCTTGCCTGCCATCGCGACCACCATCATCTCAGGTCTTATCGCCAACAACAGTAACATTTTTTTTCTCTCTATGTTGGGCTCAGACAGCATAGGCACCTGAATGCCCTAATCAAGGCCGTCTCATTTACGATGTATTTCAGTGGTTATTTGTGATTGCTTCAGGACGCCTATCCTAGAAGGGGTGCTGGGGATGATCCAGAAACCTTTCCTTTCTCCAGGATCTCCTGCGGCACTAAGAAGTAGAACAGTAAACGTGAAAGTAAGAACTGCGTGTGTACCCTCCATGCCATCATCGTCACCACAGCTTCCGTTGATATTTTCCTTCCTCTCCAGAATAAGAACATGTTGACTTAACTCCCTGGAAACACTACCTGGTACTAGTAAGAGCCCGGTCCCTCCTAGCAGATACGAGTCATGCTCCAGCAAGACTCTATAAGTCGTAGTAAATCAGTTCCTTTAAATCATCTGGTAAAGCGAGGGCCACACGTCTGGTCTCCGCTATCATTCTTCCCCCTCCTCCTCTCCTTTCCTTCGGACGTGCATCTCTTAAGCAAATAATCACCGTGACTTTTACCTCGTAAATCAAGACGGGAACTGAGCGCACCGGTGTGTTATACAATCTAAGTACAGACCATTACCAATAATACACATCCGATCACGCTCGGGGTCCCTCCTCCAAGACGAGGGGTAATTGTGAAAATATGTGTGGCCCGACGCCGTGGTCTATGCACCTGACAAAGGAATATATTCGGGGCGCAATCTCATGTGTGTGTGTGTCTGTCTGTATATATATATATATATGTGTATATATATATATATATATATATATATATATATATATATATATATATATATATATATATATATATATATATATATAGTTCTTTTGTAATCGTCCACAGCTTTTCGTCTGCTCATCACGAACGCGGTAAGTCTCGCCGGTTTTGTAGTAATGGTAGAGTTATCTAAATACCATGTGTACACAGCGTGCAGCCAGACACACACTGCAGTGGTCTGGATTGCTCAGGGATCGTACATTATGGATCTGGTTCCGAGCTGGGGGTGCACCATGGCAGACAGGAGCATTCGAGTGGAATGTATGAGATCCCGATGCGATGGCGGAGACAGACGAGAATGTACGGACACGAACCTTTCCCCCTTTTTTTCCCTCTCTCTCTCTCTCTCTCTCTCTCTCTCTCTCTCTCTCTCTCTCTCTCTCTCTCTCTCTCTCTCTCTCTCTCTCTACACACACACACACACACACACACACACACACACACACACACACGACTCGTTCGTCAAAACTCTATATTTTTCTTGCGGTGTGAGCGCTACACGCTAGCCCTGCCTTTTGGCAAGAGCTCCTCGTAACTGCTCGTGAGTAAGTACTCTCTCTCTCTCTCTCTCTCTCTCTCTCTCTCTCTCTCTCTCTCTCTCTCTCTCTCTCTCTCTCTCTCTCTGTAACCTGTCTTCAAGCAGCCTCCGCTTCACGTCAGGCAGCGGAGTGGGCTCACTTCACCTGAGCACAGACCATCTTCGTTTTATGGCTTTTTTTTTCTTTTTTTTTTTTTTGTTCTCTGCCAGACGCGTCGATGTCTTCTCGTTTTTTTGTCCTGCAAGCGAACCTAATTTGCGTTGTTGATTTTTCTTGCTAGTTTTTGCTTCGGAGTTGTTAATTACATGCACGAATGTGTGTGTGTGTGTGTGTGTGTGTGTGTGTGTGTGTGTGTGTGTGTGTGGGTATGTATGTGTGTACATGTTCGGGTATATACGTATATAGATATCTTTATGCATGTGTAAGTATTCATGTTCGTTTTTATATGTATGTATGTATGTATGTATGTATGTGTATGTATGTATGTATGTATGTATGTATGTGTATGTATGTATGTATGTATGTATGTATGTATGTATGTATGTATGTATGTATGTGTATGTATGTATGTATGTATGTATGTATGTATGTATGTGTATGTATGTATGTATGTATGTATGTATGTATGTATGTATGTATGTGTATGTATGTATGTATGTATGTATGTATGTATGTGTATGTATGTATGTATGTATGTATGTATGTATGTGTATGCGTTTCTCAATTATGATAGATACTATCGCACGGTTTGCATTATTATTTTACGTTTTACAATAATTTTCTTTCACGTATATTATGTCTATGTGCGCAGACGTAGTACCGAACGCTGTAGCTGACGCAGAATCTTTTCTGCCTTTCGAACGTGTCAAATGATCTGGTTTCTGTTTAGCCACTTTTATCTCTTTTTAAATTTCTGTTCTTCATGGAACATTATGCCACTTTGTTCAGCGCTATGCTGTACAAGACGGTATGCAGTGAAGGTGTTTTAAGATCCGAGCGTCTTTGACTGACTGTCTGGTGACTGAGTTTAGTGAAGGTGTTCGAGTCTGATGCGTCTGTGGGTGTTCGTCGACTGAGGTGTAGCCAGCTGTGGCATCTCTAGGTACCTGCCTCACCCTCACTTCTCTCCTGTCCACGTCGTGCGCTGCAAAAGAGCCGTAAGTGTCGGATTCGCTCCCGACAAACACTTTTACTCCCTCCTTCCCTCCCTCCGTCTTCCCGTTTCCCTTGATATGCCGACTTCCTTATACTGGAACGCTTCCTCCTCCTCCTTCTCCTCCTCCTCCTTCTCCTCCTCCTCCTTCTCCTCCTCCTCCTCCTCCTCCTCCTCCTCCTCCTCCTCCTCCTCCTCCTCCTCCTTCATCCAAAATGGTGTAGACTTAACACACAACCATAGAAGATTTTGGTTAATGGTGGCATTACTACTAGTATGATTAGTCGTAGATGTTAGTGGTGTAGTGGTAGAAGTAGTTGTAGTTGTATCAGTAGTGGTAAGTAGCAAGACAGTAGTCGGATCAGCCTCGATGTGTGGTTTCGTCCATGACTGGAGCCCTCAGAATAGATAAATTGCCTTCTCGCACGATCGGTGAAGTTGAGCAACGTTGGCTCTGGCTCATACTTTAAGTGTGTGAACGCCTGGGGACGCCAGATGCTGTTGACATGGGGGCGATGAGCGCTATGCCAGACTGATGGCGAAGTACCATCATAAGTCTCTCTCTCTCTCTCTCTCTCTCTCTCTCTCTCTCTCTCTCTCTCTCTCTCTCTCTCTCTCTCTCTCTCTCTCTCTCTCTCTCTCTCTCTCGACTTGCTATGTCAGTTTACTTCAGGTTGAAGTACTAGGATATACTACAGCACGTCCTAGAGCGCCTGCCTGCCTACCTTCCTCCTGCTTCAGTGAATGACCCCGGGATCAGACATACCCCGCCGTATACAAAGAGGTCAGACCCTCGTATATCGTTATTCTGGACCTTGTCTCTCTCTCTCTCTCTGCTACCCTCGCGCACTTCCAGTATCAGAAAACAGACTCGAAAGACTGTACGGAACTGTATTTCTCCGAATGCCCGAGTAGAATTTAGTTCCCATCCTACACTAAGGGATATATAGCAGGTGTATAGCTCTTTTGTCTTCTATCCGGGAGTGTATCATATGACCGGGTTGTAAACAGCTACATCCATAAGGCACGGATATGCATGCATGGTTCTTCCGTACATCATGGCCTCGTCATGGACTGTCATGGGTTGTTACCAAACTCTCCCGCGTACTGACGTGGAAGTCCATGTTTCTCCTCTCGTTGAACAGGGTTTGAGTTGGTGTTGTGATGCAGAAAGGGTGGGTTGTGACGCAGAAAGGCTGGGTTGTGATGCAGAAAGGCTGGGTTGTGATGCAGAAAGGCTGAGTTTTGATGCAGAAAGGCTGTCTCGTATTGCAGAAATGCTGGGTCGTGATGCAGTAAGGCTGGGTTGTGATGCAGTATGGCTGGGTTGTGATGCAGAAAGGCTGGGTTTTGATGCAGAAAAGCTGGCTCGTATTGCAGAAAAGCTGGGTTGTGATGCAGTAAGGCTTGGTTGTGATGCAGAAAGGCTGGGTTTTGATGCAGAAAAGCTGGGTTGTGATGTAGAAAGGCTGGGTTGTGATGCTGAAAGGCTGGGTTGTGATGCAGAAAGGCTGGGTTTTGATGCAGAAAGGCTGGGTTGTGATGTAGAAAGGCTGGGTTGTGATGCATTATGGCTGGGTTGTGATGCAGAAAGGCTGGGTTTTGGTGCAGAAAGGCTGGCTCGTATTGCAGAAAAGCTGGGTTGTGATACAGTAAGGCTTGGGTGTGATGCAGAAAGGCTGGGTTTTGATGCAGAAAGGCTGGGTTGTGATGTAGAAAGGCAGGGTTGTGATGCAGAAAGGGTAAGTTGTGATGCAGAAAGGCTGGGTTGGGGTGCAAAAAGGTTGTGTTAGGGTTTTGCTGCGTCTGTGACGATTATATTGGAGGTTGAGAGATCCTGTGTTTAAAGTTTTGTTGTTGTTTTTGATTTTCTTGATGTGGCATCTGCCTCCCGTGTGACTGCGGCAACCATTGATGTGGCAGCTGCCTCCTGTGTGACTGCGGCAACCATTGTTACCTTGGCTTACTCTTCCGTACGTGTCGTTGATGTTCTTGTCATGGTCTTCGTCGCCGCAGGTGTGTCGTCGTTGTCACGTGTCGTTGATGTCGCCTACCCACCGACCCCGAACCGTCAGCCACCGCCCCCACCCCCCCCAAAAAAAAAAAAGATAATGAAATAATAAATGAAATGAAATAAAAGTAAATGAATAGAACATGCCTTCCTCGGAACACTTGTTTGAAGTTTAGGATTATATTCCCATCTTCTATGCCGTGTCTTTTTTTTTTTACTCAGTTTATTGGGGAAGAAGACACAGGATTTCGCTTTATTCCAGTTTACATGAATCATGCATTATTTTTTTTTTTTTGTGCTGTTGCTGTTGTGTAAGAGAACTAATGTGGTTCGCGTCTTGCTTGCAAGACCTCTTTAACCTCCAGCATGAATGTAATCAGACCACATCGAGGAAAAGGATCACATAACATGAGTTATTGCCACGGAATAAAGGAAAATATCCATTACAAGGACATCTGACGTGAGTTACTGCTGGGAAATGAGGAGGGAGGGTGGGTGGGTCACAGGGCGCCCTACGATATAATTTTCCTAACTGGCTCTGATGGTGAACAACACCTAATGGCTGGAATCTGGCTCACCTTTGGCTTTTCAGGAATTCTGCCCCCACAGTTTTACGAGTTTTTTTTTTCTTCTTTTTAACTCAGTAATTACACATGCTCATTAGCAAAGACAGGATGTAATGAGTTTCGTGAGTGATTTATACCAGGAGGGCAGTAGGGGGATGTGTGTGCTAGTGTGCACGGGAAATGATGGATAACAGGAGACCTGATGGTTCATAACGGAGGTTGTCTGCTTGAGGACAGTACATGGGAAGGACATACAACACGAGATGTCCGATGTCCATGGCCAGGTTATCTTCTGGAGGACAGTACATGGGCAGGGCAGATAACCGGAGACCTGATGGTCCATGACCAGGTTATCTGTTAAATGTGGAGGGCATTATAAAAGGAGCCCTGAGGGGTCACTGAGAAGGGTATCAGTTGCCTTCTTTTGAATTATTGTAGAAACAGGATTCTAAGACAGAAGGCTCCCCACTCACCACCCACCTCTCCCTCAGGTGAATGGGTTTTATCCCCTGGTACTGACCTGTGGTGTGTCTACCATACGGCGTGAGTCGTGACTTGAAAGTTTACTCACTGGGCCTGACCTCCTCCATGCAGAAGGCTCAAAGTACGGCCAAAGTTTACTGTGATTTGCCCTTGAACATAAAAAGCCACATTTGTATTATCGGTGAACGCCGTTGTTAGATGAAGGGGGGAAGAGTGACCTTACCCCCCTTTTATCGAACGTTGTGCTAATGATCAGGACATGGGAATCGAGGTTAACCTGGCTAATGTCTCGGCGTAACTAGCATTCACCGCTCAGGCTGTGTGTGTGTGTGTGTGTGTGTGTGTGTGTGATTAAATGTTTGTCGGGTGTCCTTCCTATAAAGTGTCACTCAGTGTTCACGTCAAAACCAGAGATGGTAGCCTCGTACTACTACACTACTGTTAAGGTGTCAATGGAGGTATAGGGGGGGGGGGGGCGATTCTACCTTTGAAACCACACTAGACGTTTTAATGTGAGTGTAGATACGGGGCTGTCGCTAGCTTATCGCCTCACTAGATATAATGACGCGTGGCCGTATATATGGGACTGTCGTGTTTAGACACCAGACTAATCTTAATGGGATTGTGAGCAGAGATGAGAGGCAGATGGAGCCTCCTCTAGACCACTACATTCGATGTTCTGGTTCTGATGAAACATTATGGGATCCCCTTTTTCGTTTTTTCTTAATCTTTCAGACAAGCTGATAGTGGATAAAGGTGATGCGAACGTTAATTTTCTTCAGATAAGACAAGAAAATCAGTTGTCTCATCCTTAAAAATTCGTGATCTGTGACGCTCCATAGCAGAGCAGAGCCCTTCGCCATGGGAATGGTGAGATATGCATTACGTAGGAACATGGAGGGCAGTGAACTGATACATTATTTCCAAGCTTCGCGCCAGTGTGTAAACAGGAAAAAATTACGCCACCCCATTACACATGCTCTTTGCACCGGTTCTGTAGGTCATTTAGAACCACTGTGGACGAGCAGTCTGCCAACATGACGTGAAACATGACGTCGTTAAGTCTCTGTTAATCATGGGTGTGGATGAGTACGTCTTGGTCGGTACGTTTGCTAAGTTGCTTTCGTCTCTTCATTATCACACTCTGCTGTCGTATGATACTTCTGTGTTTTGATTCATTTTTTTTTTCTATTTTAACATCTCTTTCAACTGCGTATGTAGTTTCGTGAATGCCACTCTCTCTCTCTCTCTCTCTCTCTCTCTCTCTCTCTCTCTCTCTCTCTCTCTCTCTCTCTCTTACACACACACCTTTTGTTATGTCTATACCTGGCGTTTCTCCCATCCTGTTGCCAATCATCATTATCATAATTCCAGGTGTTACGTCCTTTTTTCCTTCCGCCACTCTGGTTCTCTCGCAAATCACTGACAATTGAGGTGCCCCTCCTGCGTGTGTTGCACACTTGCCAGCCCTTCACGCATTGATGTCTGTCGTTGTCTTTGTTTTTCTATGTATTTGCATTTGTTTCGTAGCCATGTCTTCATGTGTTTGTTTGCATCTTTGTGCCATCGCTTCAATGTGATTGCATCTCTCTTTGCTATCACCTCAGTAAAGTTGCATATCTCCGTTGCAATCACTTCTATATGTTTTTATATATCTTGCTGTCATCACTTCAGTATGTTTACATCTCTCGTCGCTATCACTTCAATATATTCAAATCTCTCAGTGCCATTGTCTCGTAAATTTACATATCTCTTTGCCATTCCCCTTCTGTAATGTTTCCACACGTCGTTGTCAGTTCGTTCATGTGCAAACACCTCTTCATGTTCTTGCATCTTTGCATCTTGTCTCCCATATTTGATTCTGCTTCGATTATTCCTTCGTAAAGGCATTTCTGTTGCTGCTGCTGCCGCATGTGTCTGACCTTTTTCACATTATCATGCCCCATGTCGATTGAAATTTTTTTTTTTTTTGGGGGGGCATCTATCACCATGCCCACTTTCCTTTCGCGTCAGCAGTTAACATCCCTTGCACTTCGTCTCCGCTTGAGCTTCCAGAATGGATTCCAGCTGAAACTACCGAGGTTACAGTAGGGCTCAGTCCCTTTATTTTTCCCCAGTCACTGTTTTCAGGCACATGTGAACACACGTCCCTCCTAACATACAAACTACATTGAGTTTAAGACTGGTCTTATCTATCGTGGTAGCACGTGCTCTGTCTACCCTCCCAGCATATAGATGCCTCTCCCATCATCTGACCACAAACACCTGCCTCCATGCATGCTGACGCGATTGTGAAGGTTGGTAAGCACACATATTCCATCACTGCATCACTAGATGTTTTCATATCCCTACAGCTCTCTCTCTCTTTCTTAACTCTCTCTCTCTCTCTCTCTCTCTCTCTCTCTCTCTCTCTCTCTCTCTCTCTCTCTCTCTCTCTCTCTCTCTCGCTCCATCTGTCTCATATCTCGCCCTCCATTTTGATTTCATTATTGCCTCACTCGCTTCATTTCCTCTCCTTCACTCCCCACACGTTTCTTGTACGTGCCAGGTCTCGCCTCACTGTACGTCTCTGTTCCCACTCCCAGTTGGCATCTTTCCTCACCTCCTGTGCCACTCTTTATCTCCCTTCGCTCTCACCTTCCCTTCTCTGGCTCACCCTGACCTTTACCCGTGCTCATCTTCCCTCCCTCGCTTGCCTGCCTGCCTCCCTCCCAGACTCACGTCTTACCCAGCTCTCATCTATCATACCCAGCTCTGCCTTTACCCAACTCTCTCACCTTTCATCCCTCTCCCTCCCTCCCTCGCTCCCTCGGGCTCTCACCATCGGTTCACTTGGAGTTAATAAATCCCAGCGTGTAGGTCCCGGCCAGGGAGGTCCTCCTGGTGCTCTGTAATTTGCCAGATGAGAGGGAGGGCAGGTGAGAAAATGACCGGACGGCCACATGTATGCAAAGTGGGGCCCTTCTTCAGGTCACGGGGTCCTCGGCGGGGGGTTTGGGAGGATGGAGAGAGAGGGTGGGAGAGGCGTTAGGGGTCAGGGGAAGAGAGGCAGGCAAGCAAGCAGGCAGGCGGGAGAGATGTTCGAGGGCCGAGGGGGAAAAAGAATCGAGAAAGAAATTAAGATGATTTGGTCAGTTGTATATATTTACGAACTTTAGGTAGTCAGGGTGAGCAGAAAAGTCAGGGAGTATCATTAAGAACTTGAGTGTTGAGGGATCTCTCGTCATTTTTAAGTATAGATAAAAAAAAAGAACGGTTAATGAGGACTGGTCACTACAGTAGCGTGAAGTAAGCTGTTGATAGAATTAGTGGAAAAAAAAATAAAAGGGAAAGAAATCATCGAGCGAAGGAAAGAAGCGAGCTTAGAGGAAAATGTACAACCCTGAGGGTTGTCGAGTGAACTCTGGTAGTAAAGTGTAGAAATTGCAGAAGAGAAATCGTACGGTAAGGTTCAGAGATCTGAAGATGATGAAGATTTGCTTGTGTGTGTGTGTGTGTGTGTGTGTGTGTGTGTGTGTGTGTGTGTGAGGAGGCTAAGAGAAAGCATCAATTACGCCAGGCAGGATGTGCTTTGGGAGGAGAGTTCACCGGAATTTAGCGTGTCAAGAAGTTAAGGGGGCTGGGTCTGCGGTGTGCTTCATTGTGATAGACGACGGACTTTGATTATGTTGATCTTTTATAAGCGTGCGTTAACCGAGGTTTAATTCTGGCCCTCGAGTGATTCAGGAGGATGTTGGAGGTGGCGGGATTTGGCCAAGATGCGAGCAGACTGGAGGTGGAGGAGGAAAGAGTGTACTGCTCCACTTCCATCTTTTTTTTTTTTTTTTCTTGATGTTAGCTGAGACGTCACGGGCAAACCCTAGCCTTGAGCCAGGTACCCATTTTATCGACCGATCCCTTGGGGTGGTGGATGAAGAACTGGGTTGACTGTGGGCCGACTGCCACAACCAGGATTCGAACCTACGCGCTCGATCCTAGGCGGCCCGTGAATGCTTCACGGTCAGAAACGCTAACCGCAAAACCACGGAGGTGGTGTAATGAATTTCTCTAAAAGTCATGAGCATAGAGCAGAGCAGCGTGGGTGTTACGAGAGCATACACGACATGGGGGAATCCCTCAGGAACAGGGAACTAACGATACAGTTAATCCTTTTCATGTGTTGGCAGACAGACGTACTCTGGTGGTGTGGGTTATATGACGTAGGAAAAACTCCTCCAGTGATGTAATCTTACATCACACCATCACACTCTGGAAATTGTGAGTGCAGAATATTACTAGACTTTTGTCGGTTATTTTTTTTCTTTTATCTTGGAACCCAGCAAATTCCGTCAGCATTGTAGGCATAAAGCACAGAAATCATGCGGATATATGAGAGTACAACGCTAAAAATCCCTCATGTTGTAGTTAGTCAGTGTGAGCGGGCGGCAAAACAAGCACCCACCCAAGCTTGTGACCCTCCAGACTCCTTGGGTTTTATGAGCAGACTTTATAAAGCCCTTTCCCACAAGCCCGCCACATGCCAAAATTATATGCTTTCATACAAAGAAAAATGAAAGCGTTGATGGTGTAGTCACTGTCTCGCGTCCGGCTAAAGATCCTCAGGTCATGAAATCGTAACTCTGAGAGCGTCTCAGTGTCTTCAGGTGTCCGTCTGTGACGCACACACACATCATCTTCACTCACCCATCCTGTCGACCTCTTGATGTGCACTTTGAGATGTTGCTTGTTGTCCCATAGCAGACTGTGGTGCCGAGCAACATCACGTATGCCTGAATGAATCACCCTGAAGTGTTATTACCACTGTAAAGTCAGTTGCAGCTAAGCTATAACGCTGAGCACAAGACAACCAAGATATTTTTTTTTTCTTTTCTCTCTCGTCTGGATTTGCATACCTGGGTGGTGCGCAGCGAATGGAACACGAGCACTGAAGTGGGTTTACGGTATATTTTTCCGTGGCGGGCGAATGCTACGTAAGATGATAGACGAAGCTCTGAATTTCCAACTACCATCAAGACTGCAGTACAACAACTCAACCATCGTCGGAACGTATCATTTTTCGTCGTAAGACAGATGGTCGAGCACGCGTGCGGATCACATCCTTTTGTCTCGTATTCTATTAGCTTTATCTCCCGTAGGTAATCGGAGGGTAATATTTCCATTATTATGGAAATTACATATCCCTCTATCTCTTCCATAATTCTCCGATATTTTATTGTAATTCCATTGTTCTTCATGTGCGTCCATCATTATGGCTGGGAGTTATGTTGGTGGAGTCGACGTGCTGGGTCAGTGGCGCTGGCCCCCTCAGGGTCACGGGTCACACATCGAGATCACCACCACCACTGCCGCCGCTCCCATCACCTCCATGCGACGCCCACAACCTACCTACCGCCGCCTCCGCCTCCTCCAGTTGCTCCGGCTGGAGGGATGTTTCTTGGTCGTCCTTCTTCCTTGCTGTAAGATTCGTGTTTACTTCTTCCTTTAGGGAAGGTGTTGGTGCTGATATATATATATTTCTTTTCCTCTCGTCTTCTGCGTCTTCTCCAAATGCATCGAAAGAGTCTGTTCCCCTTTTCTGCTGCCGCAGTTCAAGGTTCTCTCCCTCACATTACGAAGGTGCTTTTAAAACCTCTGCTGCCCATCTCCTCCCATTCATTAATGTTCCATCGCCAAGCTCTTGCTGCTGCTCCTGCTCATTTTCTGAGGTTACTGATGTTACTGAAGATTTCCTCGCTTTTTACTGCTGCTCAAGATACGTCTTTCTCCTGCCGCTTTTGCTGCTGCTGAAGATTAACTCTCTTGCCTCTGCTGAAGATTCCCTCGTCTTCTGTTGCTGCTGCTGAAGATTCCTTCCCCTGCCTCTTTTGTTGCTGCTGCTGGAGACTCTATCGCTTGCCTCATCCACTGCAGGTGAGGATTCCTTCGCCTGCATCTACTGCCGCTGTTAGAGATCCCTTCACTTGCCTCTACTGCTGTTACTGGAGATTCCTTCGTCTTCCTCTGATGCTGCTACTGCTGAAGGTTCCTCCGCCTGCTTCTGCTGCTGCTGCTGCCGTTGTTGTTGCCGAAAGTCTTTCGATCACCTGCTGAAAATCCCGACCACCTGCTGAAAATCTCGATTACCTGCTGAAAATCTCTCAATCGCCTACTGAAAATCTATCGATCACCTTCCGAAAATCACTTGATCACCACAATCTCATGAATGAAGGATCTTTTCGTGCACGCTGTCCTCTACTCACCTACATAGTAAACTTGTACTGATTTCTACGTTGTTTGTAGATGTCTCCGCAGGAAGGTGGTCGTGTGCGATATTTGAACCAGCCTCCAGTAATTCTGAACTCGTAAAACTTACTGATATCATGTTTTCAGAATGAAAATCGCTAATATATATATATATATATATATATATATATATATATATATATATATATATATATATATATATATATATATATAGTGCATATGAACGCGCACCGCCATATAACATACAAACCTCCACCAGCCAGGATACGGCTGTGCGATAAAGTTTTCAGGACAGTTCGCAAGACAAATGGACATCAGAAGCTCTTAGTACTAAATCTCGAGGTCAATACAGTAATTGTGTAGCTGCATTGATAATCCATTTATTGCACGTGCCGTACGTGTGGTTTCTGCTGTTCGTTATTATAGTAGTAGTCGCCTGCTGTCGTTAGTCAGAAAAAACGCGGCAGGAACACTCCGCTGGCCTCATGGTATTGTGGTTGGGAAGACATTCGTCTCGATAAAGTCGAAGGATATTCTTCCAGATTACGTTCTCGTCGCTGTCACAACAGTCAGAGAATAGGAGCAGGTGCGAATGAGGATCAAGAGTCGAAGAGCAGCCGTGAGAAAATACTTGTACCGCGTGCGAGAAGTATACTTTATGACTGAACCTTTATAAAATCCATTTGAAAAAAAAATACAAGATGAGAGAAAAAGAGAAAAAGAAATCGCTCGTTTTCGAGGGCAGATGGGTCACAAATTACGCGTCATGCACGAGTAAGAAGAGCAAGAGGCAGTATCTCCCCCAAACATGTAACACGAAGGTAATTTGCCTTAATGCATAAGCTGCACTATTCTCTCTCTCTCTCTCTCTCTCTCTCTCTCTCTCTCTCTCTCTCTCTCTCTCTCTCTCTCTCCCTCCCTCTCTCTCTCTCTCTCTCTTCCTTCCTTCATGCTGATCATGATAAATTCCCGATGATTATTAACGCGGTGCATTAGTGCCTGGTGTCAAGGAGGGAGGGAAGTGGATGGTAGGTAATTACCGACACATCGCCGGGGTGTGGGCGGAAGTGTCTGATCGGGGGGTGAACTCTGCTGGCTTAAAGCTTTCTCTCTCGCTCTCCTTTTTTTTTTTTTTTCCTTCCTCTCCTCCTCCTCGTCCTTTTACTTCTTGTTCTCCTCCTCCTCCTCCTCCTCCTCGTCCTCCTTCTTCTCTTCTTTTACCTCATTCCCGCCACCTTAGATGTCTTCACACTCGCCTCTCATGAGGTCCATCCAGCGGCCTCGACTTACTGAGTCTCTCTCTCTCTCTCTCTCTCTCTCTCTCTCTCTCTCTCTCTCTCTCTCTCTCTCTCTCTCTAGGTGAACGTTTTCCTAAAGATAAGTTAAGGTTCTCCTCCTCACCCAGAGATGACACGTTCAGACCCTCATATCCACACACACATCTCCTACTTCAGGTATGTTCTAAGTGGCTGGTGATGAGTAAGTCCCGCGGGGGTTTGCACTTAACACATATAAAGCCAGATTATTCCGCTGGTTACCCGCCATGTGTCTTAAGGTTCTAATGAGTTGCGTATTTAGGTGCGATGCATAAAATGTTTATCACTCTCCAGGCTTGTACTTGGGGGAAGGATCAGTGGCGAAGACTCCCTTGCTCGTTTAAGTCCTTGAGCACGTTAGTTCGGGCTTTGAGCACGACGGTACGGGCCTTGAGCGCGTTGGCACGAGACTTGAACATGACGGTTCGATCCCTGAGCACGACGGTACGGACCTTGAGCACGACCCCACGTCCTTTGAGGACGGTCTTACGATCATTGGGTGTGATGGTTTGACCTCTGACCTGACCCTTTCCAGTTAGATAACCTGGATGTTCTCCAGTGTTCGAAAATGAGCGATGAGGTTTGGAAGATGAGGTGAATTATCATACAACTTTTCAACCTTTTCGCTCACAACGGTACGACCATTTTGGTTACTCATGGTTCGTAGGTCGTATCGTCGTACTCGAGTATCGCTCCGTCGTGCTCAAGGATCGTACCGTCGTCGTCCTCAAGGTCGCGCCGTCGCGCTCAAGGATCGCACCTTCGTGTTCAGACAGTTAAGGGCCAGACGGCGGCTAACTGGTTTTAAAATTGTTTTCTTCAGCGACGCAGAAGAACCAAAGTTATTAGCCATTGTGATCTATTCTCTCTCTCTCTCTCTCTCTCTCTCTCTCTCTCTCTCTCTCTCTCTCTCTCTCTCTCTCTCTCTCTCTCTCTCTCTCTCGTTAGCCGGGTCGTCCGCCAAATGGTCGTCTTTAAGCCCTGCCCGACCCTCATGGTCTTCTTATGTCCTCTCGAACTGTTCCCAGACTCACCAGACGACCGACCACCTGATGCATGGTGTTTACAGATGAGAAGCTGAAGCGTCCTCCCCCCAACCAACCCTTCCATTCCCCCCTCTCCACCCTCCACCCACTTTCCTCATCTTATCACTGTTGCATTGAAAGGAATTACTGCAACCACGTTCTCTACGTAGTAATTGCTTATTACGAGGTTGACTAGTTCACTGCCGGGCATAGGAGTCGAGTGTTGAAGGCCCTGACGTTATCCAGAACCCCCTTACCCCCCTCCACACACACACACACACACACACACACACACACACACACACTGACAGACTTAGGCGGTCGTAAAGCGGTAGTTAAACAGTCATTATCGTATCTCATTACCAAGTGGTAACGAGGGAATTATGTGGTGTTGTGCTGTGGGTCCATAAGGTAGGCATCAGCCAGCGGGCGGAGTTATCTCCGGGTCCTTATGGTTCCAGTCACTCCGTGTTTGGCATTTTGTCTCCTGCGGGAACCTCGCTCTCTCGGACTCCGTCGTAAACCAGACAACCCGGCCGGTTATTAAGTCTTGATTTTACCCCCGGACGTTCCCCCGGGGTTCCTCCATCTGTCAACCATCTCCCGGACGTAAGCTGTGTAGATTGGGTCACCCAGTGAGCCTCGTATAGATCACGTACAAGAGATGGCAGTTTACAGATGCGAGATGTGGTATACCGCCGTCTGGGTTTACGACAAGAAGGCATGAAGAAGCGAAATGTGATGCGTTGGAATTGAGATCGAATGTGTGCATCCGGTGGGGGTCACCTTGAGATTTGCCGCGCTCTAACCTTTTTTTAAGCACAACGACTCAAATCCTTGAGTTCGACTGCTTAAGGATCCACTCAAGGGGGTGTTAAAGTCTCGTCGTACTCATGGGGTTATAGTCTTCGTAGTCAAGGGGTTATAGTCTTCGCACTCAATGGGTGAGTCTCGTCGTACTCAAGGGGTTAAAGTCTTTGCACTCAAAGGGTAAGTCTCGTCGTACTCAAGGGGTTAAAGTCTTCGTACTCGAAGGGGTATTTTTGAGATCTTTCACGAGGCCCAGCGTCGGAAAGAAACAGCCATCCATCCATGACTCATTTCTCGCGATGAGGACGTCCCGTTCAGCCCGAGGCAGTCAGTCAACACCAGCTTAGATCTCAAGTCAGTAGATTTACAGTGGAGAGGTCGTTCAGTCGTATGTTTCAGGCGGGTGCTTTACGTGAGCTAGAAAGGGGGAGGCTGTCCTCCTTCGAATAGCAGGAGGCATTTAAGGCGTCCGTCCAGCCACAACGATCCCATGCCGACAAGGTCACCATCTGAGGGAAAAATAAAGAAGGATGAAAAGAAGTAAGTGGGATTAGTGACGTCACATTGATTCTTGTACAGGTTGCTATATTATGTTGATTTTTCATTATTCAATTGAATTATTATTATTTGATTCTCTATGGAGGTATTTTTTTTTTTTTTGTGTAAGTTGAAATGCCCGTTACTCCAATATCGTAAAGGGCTCGTATGTTTTTCGGTACTGACTGTCGTAGATAGTACAAATTGCGACCTAGTCGGTAAATCAGTACGTAGATGTAATAGATTTTTAAGATAATCAGGCAAGGTTACCTTTGAATGACATCCACCCCACTCTCTGCCCGCGTTGCGCCACGCACCTTTGTACGATAGACTTCGGAGTGTAGTAGATATGATTTCCTTAAACTCTTAAGCGCGACGGTGCGACACCTGCGCATGAGGACGGATGTCTGCCAAAGGCCCAAGCTATCATGCCATGGAGCGCGGCGGTATGACCCCGAGGCATGATTGTGTGTTTGTGAAAGGGCGTGCCATTACTACTCCCAAGGGTCGTATCGTTGTCGTCTTCAAAGGAATTAAAGAATTGGACAGATGTGTCCTGTCTTCCTGCACACACACACACACACACACACACACACACACACACACAAACAGCATTTGGTCAGGAAGACATCACAGACCAATATTCGTCTAAATGTTACATTTCTTGTGTGTGTTTGTGATACACATGCGTATAATTGCGATCTTTTGCCTATGATGGATGCTTCCTCCAAGGGAGAAATGTGTCACATAACTGACACATTTCGATCATTTTCATCATCCATTTATCGATTGCTTTTCTAAGCATTTACACGTTTACTGCTCTCTGTGATAGTTGTTTCTTTATTAATATATTCTACTTCCTTTTTAACTGAAAGTGATTGCGGCATAAACTCCAAATAGTCCCAGTGTAAGAATGAGAGGAAAATGCAAACTATATTTCTGTCTCGTAAAGTATGCCTGGATAGAACAGTGTGTGTGGGTAGGTGTTTATGCGCTCCTGTCCAGATAGAGACACCTAAAGAGCCATTTTCTCGACAGGGTTGTGACCGAAGATGGGAGATGGGGTTGCGCCCTGGGTGTTAGAGAGACGCATACAGCACACGATGGTGCGTAGACATCTGGAATGATGTCTTCCTAGATGCCTTGTGTACTGTTATCATGCTGCTGCCTCAAGTTCTGCTACAGAGTCTGTTACAGGAGGGAGAACCGCAAACTCCCTCAGGGTGAAGAATTCCTTGACGAGACTGCACTCCTTTTTCTTTCATTGACTTGAAGCATCTTTGCCTAATGTAGCTTTTCACTCGCGGCGTAACTCCATGCAGGCGGAGTCCGGTAGCACCTTTTGTTTCCTTACGACCAGACAACTTTTATCTGTGATAACAAATGAGGCGGAATTATTTCCACGTGTCTCAATAAATATGGTTGGAAACGATCACGTTTGTAAAGATTCTTTTAAGTGTTGACTCTGAGGAGTGACTGAATATCTCTCTTAGGTCGATCAAGAAAACCTTCGAACCCCAAAGGGCCACGTTAGGCTTTGGAAATCAAATCGCTAACATTTAAAAAAAAAGAGATATAAAAATGTTTCGGGGTAGTTGAAGGCGTTTTTCAAAAAAATTACCATCGATTGGCTCCACCATAAGCAGTTCCTTCTCATATGACAACAGGGTAAGTGCACTTGCTGGTCAGCCCACCGACCACCTCCAGCAGGGAGTATTGTGTTGCTCTGGCGTCGATCTCAAACGTTAAGGACTAATTATAATTTCTTGATTCGTCAGGGTCAACAAGGTGAGCGAACAGCCGACAGACTAATGCGATAAAATCTGTTCAGTTTTATTCTTTACATTCTCTTAGTCTTCCGTTATTATGAGATTACGATCTATTCTTTAAAGACCAGTATGTTTAAACGTTTAAAGACTAATGTGTTTAAAACGTTTAAACGACGAAAAAAGGGGGTTGGGGGGTGTAGGAGGGTTTAAAGACGTAGATTTCTGTCGTATTTCAACAGAATTTTGAGAACATTTCTGAGTTCACATTTTCCGTGGTCTCTCCTCTTCTCGTCTGATTCGGAGTATAGATGTCATGAGCGAGGTCAGGCGGGGATTTTTATCGTGTTAGTCGCAGTATAAATCATGAAAATCATGGGTTTGTACCTTCACAAGTTATTAAGGGTTCAGGAAGGGTGGAGACGCGATGGTTGAATCTCGAGCCCTCTTAACGCGAACATCTCGAGAATAAAAGAGTTGCTCCGCCAGAGCTTGATAAAAGGTTTGTTCCCTGCAAGGCTTGCCATAAATTCTTCAGAATTTGTCGGTTTTAACGATCTCTCTCTCTCTCTCTCTCTCTCTCTCTCTCTCTCTCTCTCTCTCTCTCTCTCTCTCTCTCTCTCTCTCTCTCTCTAAGGCGGCTGTTGCTGAAGTTTGCGACAGAATCACCAATTTGGAGACTTTGTCGTGGGGATGCGTTGACGTCGTCTGTGTTTGAGAAGTGGGTGGAAAAGATGGGCTACAATGGAGATCAGTGTCAGTCTACATAATATTGTAGTATTTTACATGACCTGTCGAAGTATGCAATTTGTGGTGGCATTCAATTTGCTCACCTCTAGCCCATTTCAAACTTGTTTGCCCTGGCAGTTGCACACATTTTATAGCGCTTTGAGTGTGTTAACCACGGTGAGACATGAATTCTTCTTACTGTTTTAATTTATTATAGATGTTATCATCCTTACAGGTTTTTTTTTTTTTTTTTTTTTTTTTTTTACAGTGGAAGACATTTCTGTAGAAAACACAATGGGGAAGCGATTGATTGTTTGAAGGGACCGTTCGATCATGTGGAGAAATTGTCAGTGGGTCGGGTTCCAGCACTTGTTTCTGGTGTTGGTGTATCTGAGGAAGGAGGTGGGAGCAGAGGTGTCGGGTCTCTCAGAGGTGAGGCGAGGGAAGCTCTCTCGGGGCCCGGCTGAGTGACCCGCGCACGCCCCCTGTTTCTCCCCCTCCTCCTCCTCCTCCTCCTCCTCCTCTTCCCTTATCTATCCGTAACTCGTACGGCAGCTCAGATGACAACGCGGCTTTCCCTCACACTCCATCACACTCGGCGGAGT
Organism: Panulirus ornatus; assembly: GCF_036320965.1. Classification (NCBI taxonomy): domain Eukaryota; kingdom Metazoa; phylum Arthropoda; class Malacostraca; order Decapoda; family Palinuridae; genus Panulirus; species Panulirus ornatus. The sequence continues at coordinate 20,486,826 of NC_092233.1, read as the reverse complement.
GGGTTCGCCTCGCTGCTTCTGCCAGGCAGACGTTGCATGTTCTCTCGGCCCCTGCGAGTCTCCTCTGTGTGTGTGTGTGTGTGTGTGTGTGTGTGGTATGATGCACAGCCGTTGTTCCGAGCTGGGAGGTGTACACGGTTCGTTGAGTCGCTTCCCGATAACGTGGGGGTGATACGGGTCTCCTTCTCCAGCCGAGTCCTGGCTTCAGGTGGCGTGTCTGTCACACTTAGTTCAGCAGGGCGCAGCTTGGGTGCTCTTGGCGAATCCCGCCGTCTTGTGTATACTGTGTCTTCTTTACGGATGTTGCATTATGATCCGTGCTCTCCTTTGATGTTCTCTTGTGTACCGTCATCTGATGTTAGTTGATATTGCGACGTTTTCTCTTTCATTATGTTGGCTACTCTTCGTGAATGGTAACGTAAGAGACTCTGAATTTATACGAAACCTGCCAGCTGCGTTTTTTGGGTAGTAGACCTAACAGGTGCATTTTGTGTAAGACACACACACACACACACACACACACACACACACACACACACACACACACACACACACACATACACACACACACACACACACAAAGGAAAAGAGAAACTTTAAAAAGAATATTGTGTACAGGGCAGGAAATAATCCAAAACATTTTACGTAGTTTCACTTGAAGAAAACTGACAGTTAAAGAGCAGGTAATCAGGTCAAGGGATTCAAAGGAAAGAGATGCAGAGGACAGTGTTAGGATACGTGAGGTACCGAATGATGACGTCAGACGTATGTTGACAGTGGAAGACACTGTAGCACCAATGCCAGTGTGATTGGAATGGCGAGGAGGTCTTGGGAAGTATTGAGATATCTAGAGAATACATAAACATAATACCAAACGGTCCCGACCCATATAAGACTCATGGTCCTGATGAGTCCCGACCCATATAAGACTCATGGTCCTGATGAGTCCCGACCCATATAAGACTCATGGTCCTGATGAGTCCCGACCCATACAAGACTCATGGTCCTGATGAGTCCCGACCCATACAAGACTCATGGTCCTGATGAGTCCCGACCCATACAAGACTCATGGTCCTGATGAGTCCCGACCCATACAAGACTCATGGTCCTGATGAGTCCCGACCCATACAAGACTCATGGTCTTGATGAAATTTCTCCATGCGTGCTGAAGATGTGTGCAGATACACTTGAGAGACCGCTTTGAGGTGTTGCTCAATATGCCGCAGGAAGAACGTATCGTGCCGAGGGAGTGGGTGAGGGCAAACGTCATGCCTGTTTGTACGAAAGGAGACCGGGAGGAAGTGTTGAACTACAGACCGGTCTCCATGACGAGTGTGATACTGACAAGATAATCAGATAGCAAATGGATGACTTCCTGCAGAAGGGTGGAACTGCCTAAGTCGGAGACGTCTTGGTTTCAGAGAAAGGAGGTCAAGCGGAACAAACCTCTCAGATTTTTAGGACTGAATGAACACTTGTTTTAGACTTAAGGAAAGGCTGGGTAGATTGTCTATATCTAGACTGCCAGAAAGCATTTGACACTGACTTAGGGAAAGGCTGGGTAGATTGTCTGTATCTGAACTGCCAGAAAGCATTTGACACATTTGAGGAAAGGCTGGGTAGATTGTCTGTATCTGGACAGCCAGAAAGCATTGGACACTGCACACCCTATGAGGCTGCCAAAGAAGCTAGATTTCCTAGCAGGAAGAAAGGCATGTCGGGGGAGCTTACCTGAAATGGGATAGAGTTGGCAAAGTTGTACCGCAGGGCTTTTTTCTGGGACCATTGCTCTTCTTTTTCAGTGTTAATGACTTTAGAAAACAATGGACTTTTAGTCGAACATGTTTGCGGATGAAACCAAGTTTATTAGGGACGAGAAAAAACAACGAGGAGGATTGCATCATCGTACTAGGGGACCTAGACAAACTCCAGATTTGGTCTAATGCATGGTCGACGAAATTCAGCCCGAGTTGATGTGAAGTAATGAAGATGGGAGATGATGAAGTCAGGCCTCAATATGAATGTCATCTAGCATGAGAATAAGCTTCATGAATCTCTGTGTAAACAGAGGGACGTGGAAGTTAGCTGTCGGCAGAGTCGCTCATGAAAAACAGTAAAGGAACTCTCTCTCTCTCTCTCAGCCACTAACCCAACACTGAGCCCCCTCACCTGGCAGAAGACATCGACCCCGGCGATGTCAGGGATCGTGGGTGAAGATGTGGACGACCTTTAGAATAGAATACGATGGTGCGAACCTATTGGCCAGGAAGGTACGAAGCTTCCACGGTACGGCACTTTTGAGTATGACGGTACGACCCTTTGAGCACGACTGTGTTACCCCTTTGAGCACGAAAATGCGAAGCTCTCGAGTACTAAGGTACAACCCTTGACCACGAGTTTACGAACTTTTGAGCTCATCGGAAGGAAGGGAGGGCCTTTTGAACACATCGGTATGACCTTTGCATATGATGACCTAGCCTTTGACTTAACCCCCTTGGGTAAGGTCAGAGGGTCATATCGTTGTACTGAAGGGTCGTAGGCCACCGTCAAAACACAGATGGATTGAATTTCCAACTGGCAAAGCTCTGTCCCTCCGGGAAAGCTTCGGTGTAATGCGTTCAACCAAATGATTTTCAGAAAAAATGAAAAAAAGAACACTGGACACACACACACACGCACCCGCTTCATTCGTGCCAGATTTTATCATTGTTATTGAAATCTGTGTTGAATTATATATTTTTTTCAGGGGGCGTATTTTTGCACCATAGTCTAGTCTACTCTCTCTCTCTCTCTCTCTCTCTCTCTCTCTCTCTCTCTCTCTCTCTCTCTCTCTCTCTCTCTCTCTCTCTCTCTCTCTCTCTCTCCTCTCTCTCTCTCTCTCTCTCTCTCTCTCTCTCTCTCTCTCTCTCTCTCTCTCTCTCTCTCTCTCTCTCTCTCTCTCTCTCTCTCTCTCTCTCTCTCTCTCTCTCTCTCTCTCTCTCTCTCTCCTCTCTCTCCTCTCCTCCTCTCTCCTCTCTCTCTCCTTCTCTCTCTCTCTCTCTCCTCTCTCTCTCTCTCTCTCTCTCTCTCTTCCCCCCCCCCCCTCTCCTCTCCTCTCTCTCTCTCTCTCTCTCTCTCTCTCTCTCTCTCCTCTCTCTCTCTCTCTCTCTCTCTCTCTCTCTCTCTCCTCTCCCCCTCTCTCTCTCTCTCTCTCTCCTCTCTCTCTCTCTCTCTCCCCCCCCCTCTCTCTCTCTCTCTCTCTCTCTCTCTCCTCTCTCTCTCTCTCTCCTCTCTCTCTCTCTCTCTCTCTCTCTCTCCCTTTTTTTTGGGAAACATTTCACAATGGATTGCATCGGCTGTAAAGCACCACTCCCACATTTAAGCTGGGTTTCGCTCGGCGTGAGCAAGAATTAGGCAGAAAATGAGAATTTGGGGATACGTACGGCGGCGGCACACTGATGATAATAGACCGTACCCTCGTTTAGGGGCTTTATATTCCAATTCACATTTTTTCCCCTCCTTTTTTTCCCTCTCTTTCAGTATCTATAACGGGATGGGTTTCCAGGCTGTGAAACACAAATTTGCCAATTTGGAGTTTATTATTCGCCGTTATTATGTTACTGTGTAATTGTATAAGCTTGTCGTATGCGTGCATGTAATTTATATATATATATATATATATATATATATATATATATATATATATATATATATATATATATCATCCCTGGGGATAGGGGAGAAAGAATACTTCCCACGTATTCCCTGCGTGTCGTAGAAGGCGACTAAAAGGGGAGGGAGCGGGTGGCTGGAAATCCTCCCCTCTCGTTTTTTTCAATTTTCCAAAAGAAGGAACAGAGAAGGGGGCCAGGTGAGGATGTTCCCTCAAAGGCCCATTCCTCTGTTCTCAACGCTACCTCGCTGACGTGGGAAATGACGAATAGTACGAAAAGATATATATATATATATATATATATATATATATATATATATATATATATATATATATATATATATATATATATATATATATTATCCCTGGGGATAGGGGAGAAAGAATACTTCCCACGTACCCCCTGCGTGTCGTAGAAGGCGACTAAAAGGGGAGGGAGCGGGAGGCTGGAAATCCTCCCCTCTCGTTTTTAATTTTCCAAAAGAAGGAACAGAGAAGGGGGCCAAGTGAGGATATTCCCTCAAAGGCTCAGTCCTCTGTTCTTAATGCTACCTTGCTAATGCGGGAAATGGCGAATATATATATATATATATATATATATATATATATATATATATATATATATATATATATATATATATATATATATATGTTCTTAATGCTACCTTGCTAATGCGGGAAATGGCGAATATATATATATATATTTTTTTTTTTTTTTTTTTTTTTTTTTTTTTCAAACTATTCGCCATTTCCCGCATTAGCAAGGTAGCATTAAGAACAGAGGACTGGGCCTTTGAGGGAATATCCTCACTTGGCAGAAGTAGTAGTAAAGTAGGCGTAGTATGATATTTCCCTGGTCCTCTCTTATGGGACTCCAGCAGTTTTAAGGGTGCGCTCCACTCAGGAGCAGGGCAAGTTGGGTCCCCTTTGGGAGTGCGAAGGCCCTCGACGACGTTGTACTAAATTTCCGTAAACTGTGACAGCAATGATGCAGCCCTGTCGAAGATGGCTTATCGCTCCGCTTGCAGGCGTAGTCCGGTAACACGGCGTAGAAACTATACAGTACACAGGTCGTGCTTCAGTATACCAGTGTGCTCACGGTATAACCAGGATCGCTGATGTTAAGGGGACATCATTAACGTATTCTGGGGAAGTAATATAGACAAGATGTTCACTGTATAGCAGTACGATGGTTTTCGTCTCGCACAGAAAACGGTTATGCGCACAGTACACAATCGTGATTAAGATCAAGAAAGCTTTGTCGATGTCTTCTTGCATAGAAGCAAGTGATTTGCATGATTGATATGTGCACGGTTCTCTTCGTATCTTATCCCCTGTACGGAACGACAATTTGCATTGTGTGGTAATAGAATTTGTATGCAAATCCGTGGTAACATTCAATTTTTTTTTTTCCTTTTTTTTATATCTCTCTCTCTCTCTCTTTGCCTGTGTGGCAAGCAAGAAATATGGTAATGGCCCAAACCTGTTTTGAGCAGAGACCCGGATGAGTTTGTCCCCGCTCCGAGCCACTAATATACCACCCAAAAATATACCGGTGTAATTACCATCATTGGCTCTGACCTCTTGACGCCTGGCAGCGTGTTGAGCTGCGCCCGCGAGGGGTTTCAAGCACGGCAGCCACTCACCACCACCCACCCCACCTAACCTCCTCCTCATAGTCCCTGCTTGCCCATCCCATCCCTTCTCCTCTCCTCCCTCAAGGCATCTGTTACCTGCTTACCTCCCTCCTTACCTATTTAGCGAGGGTCTGTACTTAACCCTCCTTAGTACCTCCTTACCTCCCGCCTGCTTATCCCTTCTGCTGGATATCTTTTTCAACACGGGCGAACCTGCTTGATTTATTGGCACACACCCTCACCCCTCAAAAAAAAAACAACCCTGAGCACGACGCCAAGGGAATAATTAGCCTACCCTTTGACATGGCTGAATCTTGACGCTGAGGTCAGGGGTTTTGGCCATTCTACCCCAAAGGGGGTCGAACCGTCCGACGTGTTTTAAGGGTCGTAACGTCATGTGTTGAAGGTGTAGTCAGTCACTTCTCCTCCTTCCTTACTTGCCTACCCACTTACTCCCCTGCCTGCCCCTGTGTATGTAAGGTGTGCAGCCGTTCTGCTTTCCCTATCCGACCAGCTCATTTCCATTTCTTTCAATCATATCACGGTGTTGCAGCGCAGCCTTGGAGCTTCAGGGTCTTGGGGTAACACCAGGATCCTCTTTGACGGTGATCCTAGGGTGATAGTCCCTCACATGGACTTACGTCTAGTGGCACACACGTTTTTCACTTTCTGAAACAAAGCTCTGATATTTTCTCCTCCTCCTCCTCCTTATCTTTCCCAAAATCACTCCCGACCTCTACACTGCAACTCGATGTCCAGCGACCTTTATATATTGGAATTATTAGTACTGAACTTCAGACTTCCTTTACTGAATCTGTAGGTAGTTATTTACTGCTTTATGCATCTGCTCGGTCAGTTCCTAGGCTTGAATCGGTCTCGTGTATGTCATAGATTCCAACACCTTTTTTTTTTTGTGGTAAAGAACTCGAAAACGCGTCCATAATAGACTTGTCTCTGAAAAACCCGAGTCCGCTTGCGAATAATTGAAATATTTATGACTGAATTTGAATTACTCGTATTAGATCCTGGGAGGTCTTTTTCTCTCTTTGTTATCGCGTGATAAATTAGATGACAAACAAGGTTATAATTAAGCTAGTTTTAATTAGGAGCGTCCAAGGGTGTAATTGTTTCAGCTTAGCATTGCAAGGGGACTGGGAGACATAGATCAGTGTCTCAATGTGGGTGGGAGTTAGTAGTGGTGGTTCATTCCCTGTAGTCTGTGTGCTGTTTCTTCTTCTTCTTCTTCTTCTTCTTTTTCTTCTTCTTCTTCTTCTTCTTTTCATCATCATTATTGTCTTCTCCTCTTCCTCCTCCTTCTCCTAATTTTTCTTGTTCTTGTTCTTCTTCTTCTTCTTCTTCTTTTCTTCTTCTTCTTCTTCTTCTTCTTCTTCTTCTTCTTCTTCTTCTTCTTCTTCCTTTTCTTTCCTATTTTTCATCATCATAATCATTATCATCATTGTCTCCTCCGTCTTCTTCTCCTCATTCTTCTTCTTCTTCTTCTTCGTCTTCTTCGTCTTCTTCTTCTTCTTCTTCCTTTTCTTTCTTATTTTTCATCATCATCATCATTGTCTCCAACTTCTCCTTCTTCTCTTCATTTTTCCTCTTCGTCACCACCCAGCTCTAGGAGGGACAAGATGCAGGTGAAGTGCGAATCTGGTGCCGTGGCACAGATGAGAAGGTGCAGTGACGATATTCAACACTGCTCAGACACAACAGCACAGATGTGTGATGTTCAGCACAGCTTAGACGTAACAGCACAGGTGTATAATGTTCAGCACAGCTCACATGTGACAACACAGGTGTGTGATGTATAGCGCAGCTCACATGTAACAGCATAGACGAGTAATCATCGAAATCATAGTGAACTGGAGAATACAACAAGTCTGATGTGGAACACAGATCTGAGGTGATATAGGATGCAAGTGTAATTATATAGTGTGGGTGGATGATGTGGAGTGATGAGAGATTGATGTGGAAAACAGGAGTGGTGTGGTACACAAATGTCATAAGGGATTTGGCCCGGATGTGAAATGTAAATGTTAAACTGACACGTCAATGGAATATATATATATATATATATATATATATATATATATATATATATATATATATATATATATATATATATTATCCCTGGGGATAGGGGAGAAAGAATACTTCCCACGTATTCCCTGCGTGTCGTAGAAGGCGACTAAAAGGGAAGGGAGCGGGGGGCTGGAAATCCTCCCCTCTCGTTTTTTTTTATTTTCCAAAAGAAGGAACAGAGAAGGGGGCCAGGTGAGGATATTCCCTCAAAGGCCCAGTCCTCTGTTCTTAACGCTACCTCGCTATCGCGGGAAATGGCGAATAGTATGAAAAAAAAAAAAAAAAAAAAAATATATATATATATATATATATATATATATATATATATATATATATATATATATATGTATATATATATGTACACATGTATATATAAAGTGTGAATATGTACATGTGTATATATGTATATGTCTGTGTATGTATACGCTGAAATGTATATGTATGTACATGTGCGTGTTTGGGCATATATATATATATATATATATATATATATATATATATATATATATATATATATGTGTGTGTGTGTGTGTGTGTGTGTGTGTGTGTGTGTGTATATGAGTGGTTGGGTCATTCTTCGTCGTTTCCTTGCGCTGTTTCGCTGACGCGTGAAACAGCGATTAAGTATCATAGAATAATGAATATATATATATATATATATATATATATATATATATATATATATATATATATATATATATATACACGCACACACACACACATTTATATTAGACCGATAGTATAGCAAATGAACCTTTTTTTCTATCCATTGTAACCACAGTATATTGTTAGTTCTTGTATCCCGTCTTGGGATTTCTCTCATCGTATGAAGACAAACGAAACTCAGAACATCTTTGTTTTCTCTTTCTCGAAGCTTATGGAAAAAAAAAAACTCTGATTTATTCCAGGTTTATTTCGTGTGGTGAGAAAAAACTGCACTGCCAGGTCATGTGGTTAGTGCTATCCTGAACACAGAATTAGTCAATGTTCAGTTTTGCGGCGTGACGCAATTTGCGATGTTGCATCTCATAATAGAGTTTTGCCGTGCAGTATCTGTCGGTAATTGCTCGATAGCGGTTTCCAGGCCCGCCCCCGACGCGCGCATCCCACCCACCTTATAATCTAATCAAATGAAATGTTGTTACACATAATCAAAAAAAAAAAAAAGGAGAGAGAGTGGGGTTCAGTCGATAGTGATGGCGGGTGGGTGTGTTATAATAACCCGGGCATTATAAGACTTATGAAACGAGTATAATTACACAAATGATGAGATACTCATTTTTTTTTCTTACACATATATGAATTTATATCTATATATAAATACCCTGGGTAAATTATTATAGTGAATCATCTTTGGTGTATAGAGTCGAAAAGCGTTCCATGTGTAATGAATATGTTGCACATGTTTAGTATATTTCGTGTAACTTTTTTTTTTATAGATGGGATGTAATTTTTTTTTTATTATTTCTTTTTATTATTTTACGCCAGCTTCCCGGGGTCAACCGTTCAATTGAGGACGCTACATAAAAGGATAATTTATGGGCTAAATTGGGAAGGGAGAATTTTCCGCTTGGCTCTAATATCTTCATCTATGATCCAAATTACTCTGTACCTGGTACGTGTTTATATATATATATATATATATATATATATATATATATATATATATATATATATATATATATATATATATATGTAGAGAGAGAGAGCGATCACACATTGTGTCCACCCCCCCCCCCCAAACACACACACACACACACACACACACACACACACACACACACACACGTGTCCCTCCCTCCACTCTCGATCCGGAATTTAACAGCTCAGCTCGAGCACGTCTTTGCGGATCTCAGCGTAACATCGGGGTCTCATATCTAAGCTTTCCTATTTTAGCTTCTCTCCCTCACTCTCCTCCCTCATATCTAGCTTCCTCTCAGTCCGATCTGTCTCCTTGGTTGTTGGTGAATATGCCTCAACCCCTTTCTCCAACAGCGGTGTCCCTGGAGGTCCTTTCCTTTCTCCACTTCTTCCTCCTCAGTATACTTCAATTCTGCTCTTTCTTCTCTCACTCGATCTGAATCTCGTCTCGTCGACACAACATCGTCATTAAACTGAGGCTTGGACAGGATATCTCAGTGGGGTAGACGAAATCTGGTTATGTTTAATACCTCCACGACCTCGTTTCTGCCTATCTTGCTCTCAAAAATTGTACACAACTATTCTCTCTCCTTCGACCTTTCTTTAGTTCCACCTCTTAACTCAGTGAACATACGTGTTATTACTCTATCATCTATTCTATACTGCAGACCTCCACAGGGCGGAAATAGCTGAGTCTGTCTGCTTTTAAGAACCTGGGAGTCTTGTTTAGATGTCGAGATTTCTTTTCTCCTGAACAGTTGCTCTCTTTATACAAAAGATTGATTCGTCCTTGTGTGGAGTACTGCTCTCACATCTGAGGCGGTTCTAGCTCTTCATCCTTTGTTGACAGGGTTGAATCAAAAGTGGTCCGACTTATCATCTCTCCCAGGCTGACTTCAAAACTTGACCCTCCTGCCCCACGCCGCAATGTTGGTTCACTTTCCCTCTTCTATAGGTATTACTTTGGTTATTGCTCCCGTGATCTGGCTGCTTGTGTGTGGCCCCCCCCCCCCCCCCCCCCCCCCCCCCCCCCACCACCACCACCACCACCACCACCACCACCACCACCACCACCACCACCACCACCACCACCACCACCACCACCACCACTAGCTAGACCACGCAATACTCGGCAAGCTGCTGCATCACATGATTACATTGCGGCCGTTGGCAACTCAAGGGTGGGCCGTTTTGATAACCGTTTCCATCCCTACACGTCGAAGCTTTGGAAATATCTACCATCTCATATCTTTCCTAAAACTATAATCTGGCACTTTTTAAAAGAAATGTTTATCATCTCCAAAATTCGTAAATACTTTCCCCTGTTTGTTCTTTTCCCTTCTCATTAACCTATGTTTCAGTTAAGATCCGGCCTTGATTTCGACTTTTGTCCATGACTGGAGCCTCCAACGCAAAAGAAAAGCGTTGTCCATGGCCGTACAAGGACCTATTGATCCATTGATGAGGCCAGCGAGGGTCACATCTTCGGTGTTCATGAGGTCAGCTGGAATGCGCTGTACTTGACAAGTCCACCTTGAACAGATCGGGCCGGATTTGTGAGTTTCATGCGAGTGGTCGTAACGTCCCGGGGTCGTCAGCAAAATGATATCTGAAAACACCGTCGGAAGGGAGGTTGTTAAGGGTCATTTTTTTATCATATCTTTAAGGACAACTGTTGCCATGTTCGTCTGTGATCATCATCCACGGCGGGATGAACACCGTTGCAGATCACCGCAGAGGAAGATGGTGTAGCCAAGGTGTCAGTGGATTCTAATTTCACCTCAAGCAATGAGGCACATCAGGAAGTGCAACCTCTGTGTTGTCTGGGTTTTCCATGAATTATTGTTATTATTATTATTATTATTATTATTATTATTATTATTGATATTATTATTATTATTATTATTATTATTATTATTATTATTATTATCATTATTAGTATTATTATTATTATCAATATTATTATACAGTCGCAGAACTCCTTATAGGGGAACCTGAAGCTTCGAGATTCCCTTCTGTAGTAGACTAGGTAAATGGACGCCTCTGGGTCGAGGAACTCCCCTGACGAGACTGTCCTCCTCTCCGTGTAGTGACGACGATGCAGCCTCACCTAAAGTGTCCACTCGCTTACGGTGTAACGTCTTGGAGGAGGACTCCGGTAACACCCAGGTTTGGCTTAGTATTATCATAACTCATACTCACATGGCGACATAGGCTCTTCGTTGGCTAGATAAAAGGGAGGGATGGATGACTATCCCCGAATACATCGCATATTTCCTCGGCGGCTCTCGGCAAAGACGACAGTGAGTAGGGGAGGAAATGTAACTGGCTCATGAACGCCTCCGGAGTTGTGTGGTGCCCGAGTCTTGAGGCGGGGTAGAGCGAGGCTTTGGTACGCGACGCATTAGACTGTTGAGGTTAGCGTGTGGTGGCTGATTGCGAGAACACTCGATGCGGTATTGATATGTCATCTGCATTTTAGCAACTCATTATAGACGCTACCCAGGTCTCCCCAGCCATTATCCTCTGAAGCATATAATGCCGATAGGACCCATGAGGACGACAGTAAGACTCGCGACCACGACGGCGCGACCGAACGACCCATGTGTACGACGATGCTGCCCTTGAACATGACCGTGCGACCCTTGGAAGTTGACGACCTGCCTGGTATTTTGACTTGTCCGTTAAAGGTCAGGCCAGAGGCCAGGCCATCAAATACCTAAGAGTTATACCGTCATCCTCAAGAGTCCTTCGTACCGTCGCGCTCGTACCGTCATGCTCAAGAGTCCTTCGTACCTTCGTGCTCAAGAGTCCTACGTACCGTCATGCTCAAGAGTCCTTCTTACCTTCGTGCTCAAGAGTCCTACGTACCGTCGTGCTCAAGAGTCCTTCGTACCGTCGTGCTCAAGAGTCCTTCGTACCGTCGTACTCAAGAATCCTTTGCACCGTCTCGATCAAGAGTCCTACGTACCATCATGCTCACAATTCCCTTGTACCATCGTGCTCAAGAGTCGGTCGTACCGTTGTGTTCAAGATTTCTTCACACCGTCGTGCTCATAGAGTCCTTCGCACCGTCTTACGTCTTGCTCAAGAGTCCTTCGTACCGTCTTACGTCTTGCTCAAGAGTCCTTCGTACCGTCTTACGTCTTGCTTAAGAGTCCTTGGTACCTTAGTGCTTCAGAGGTTGTCGTGCTCAAGGCTGGTGTCGTCATGGTCAACAGATCAGGAACCTAAAAGCTGGTCTCTTACTGCTTCCAAAACGAAATGAAAAAAGAATATATTCATAAAAATCACATCGTTGTCTCGTTGGTTGCTCTAACCTCGCTAATCACTGTGATTTCTAAACTGTTTCAATACCTTAAAACAGCTTCGAATGGACTCAATGGTGTGTTGCTGTTTGTATTCCTTCGTCCTATCTATATATTTAAATATAAACCCCGTTTTCTTTTCGGGTACGTGAGAGATGTTAATATATGGTTGTAGTTTTGTGACAGTTCAGTCTCTTTGTATGGAACGTCTCTTCCTGCATTGGTTTTGATCTTCATTTTGAGCACCATCATCCCAGGGATGGGATGGAAAGAGGCATAGCTATGGTATACTTTTATATGTTGACTGATTTGATTGTGTAATTAATCTGTAGATTATTTATTTCTCTCGTCTGGATGAAAAATGAACTCTGTAATAAGGTTGCTGGCGTGGAGTGCATGTTGGTTCTCGTGTATGGTGGGTGTGAGGTTTGTTAGTCGTAGTGTGTGGTAGATGTCAGGTTTTGTTTGTAACGTTTTACAGTAGGCATGGGTTTGGTTAGGTGTGTTGTATGGTAGGTGTCTACTTATGTTAACAGTGCTGTATGGTAGGCATAGTCTTTTATTAGTAATGGTGTATGGTAGGTGTTAGCTTTTGTATAATTGAGGTGTGTGGGGTAGTAGATGTCTCAGGTTTTTTTTTAGTATTAGTGTATGGTTCATATGAGCTTCTTTTAAAGTTGATTTACACTGGTTTTGCCAATTTTGCTTTACTATGAATGAAAATTCGGCTTCAAGTGGTGTATGTTGTGTATGGGCGTACGTTTGTACGTGCGTAGATCTTCATTTTGAGCACCATCATCCCAGGGATGGGATGGAAAGAGGCATAGCTATGGTATACTTTTATATGTTGACTGATTTGATTGTGTAATTAATCTGTAGATTATTTATTTCTCTCGTCTGGATGAAAAATGAACTCTGTAATAAGGTTGCTGGCGTGGAGTGCATGTTGGTTCTCGTGTATGGTGGGTGTGAGGTTTGTTAGTCGTAGTGTGTGGTAGATGTCAGGTTTTGTTTGTAACGTTTTACAGTAGGCATGGGTTTGGTTAGGTGTGTTGTATGGTAGGTGTCTACTTATGTTAACAGTGCTGTATGGTAGGCATAGTCTTTTATTAGTAATGGTGTATGGTAGGTGTTAGCTTTTGTATAATTGAGGTGTGTGGGGTAGTAGATGTCTCAGGTTTTTTTTTAGTATTAGTGTATGGTTCATATGAGCTTCTTTTAAAGTTGATTTACACTGGTTTTGCCAATTTTGCTTTACTATGAATGAAAATTCGGCTTCAAGTGGTGTATGTTGTGTATGGGCGTACGTTTGTACGTGCGTAGAATGGATATGGTCCCTCTTAAGTACGGTATATGGTAGTTGTAAGTTTATATAGGAATAAAGTGTGGTAGATACAAGGTTTAATGTGAGCCATGCATACCAGACGGGTGCTTTTGTTACCATAATTGTATGGGAGGTACAGGCTGCTGTCAGTGTATGGCATTCGTTAGCTAAGTCGAGAGTTACGCGATGTTGAAATACTTCGGAAAGGAATATAAGATATATATATATATATATATATATATATATATATATATATATATATATATATATATATATATATATATATATATGGGGGTGGGTTGGGCCATTTCTTTCGTCTGTTTCCTTGCGCTATCTCGCAAACGCGGGAGACAGCGACAAAGCAAAATGAATAAAAATAAAAAAAAAATATATATACAAGGATGTGGAATGGAAGTTGACAGATGGTAATCAGGTATAACGGTGAGTCAAGATGGTCGTATAACACAACGCCCTGAAGAAGACAGGGGAAGATGCGAAGTGCCTGGCGGCGGGTAACGTGTCAAGGAAAACGGGGGCGAGGGTACCGTGCGCGTGGGCACCAAGGGGGTAGGAGGGAAACCCACATCATGACCCACCCACAGCCGCCTGAGGCAAGGGATAAACAGATTTTATTCCTTCGTACGTGATTGGATATCGTTGTATCATCGTTACGTGGTGTCCAATATCACCCTAAGTGAATTGAGAAAACACACACACACACACATACACAAGAGGCGTGAACCCACGAGTGTACAACTCCCCTCCCCGTACAGTACAAAGAGGTAATTACACACACACACACACACACACACACACACACACACACACACACACACACACACACTTGTGAAGAAAGGTTTACTGTACGAAAGCACTGGTGCGGAACAGAAGGATGCGATGGAGGCCAGAGAAATTTTAAACCTTTCCCCCCCCTCTGTCATAAGTCTACGAACACAGTAGTACTTTATGATTTTATTACAAGATTAAGACTACATATACGTTATTATGTTGTAGATACTTTTTTGATACTTTCTGTTGTAGATACTTTTTTGATACTCTCTGTTGTAGATACTTTTTTGATACTTTCTGTTGTAGATACTTCTTTGATACTTTCTGTGTAGATACTTTTTTTGTTATAGGTACTATTGTGTTTGTTGTAGATACTTTTTTTTTTTTTTTTTTTTACTTTTTAGATATTTCTCACGGTAAAGAGCTTTAGATAATTTGTTAGGTTTCTGCGCTTTAGTAACAGCAGTACAGAATCAGTCAGTCGGTGTTAGAGAATGATATTTTGTCAAGTGAAGACTGGAAACGTGTACTGCAAGTCATAATGTATCGGGACGATGATATAAATACGTGAGACTTTTCTCTTAGGCAAGCCACTCACGGTTGGCCAGAAACACGTATTGTCCTGATGAAGAGAGATTATATGTGTGTATCATCTGTGTGTGTGTGTGTGTGTGTGTGTGTGTGTGTGTGTGTGTGTGTGTGTGCGCGCGTGTGTGTGTTTGTCTGTCTGTCTGTTTGTCTCTATAAATCTACTTGACTCTATCTCTTTATCTATATATCTATCTATAGATCTACTTGTCTATATTTGTATATCTACTTATCTCTCTATGTATCTGTTTTTCGATCTATCTTTCTATCTATCTATCTATCTAACCATCTATCTGTCTATTTGTCGATCTATCCGTCTATCCCTCAAAGCGTTTGCACAGAATTTTTTAGAATAGCTTCAACCACGGATCTATATCATCTTGTACAGTACTTAAGAGTTACTGGTTATCACATAAGATCTTTTGAGGCTTAGTGAGAGTCTATATTGTCCTGTTACGATTCGATCTATTCTTTTTTTTCTATAACTATCAAACTTTCCAGTTTGTGGCCGCGATGGTCGACCTGGAAGCTGGAAACTCAATACTGGAGCTAGGAATATCCCTACCTCGGTAAGATGATATGGTGAAGTGAGAGCAGTGTAGTATTTTTTTCCCCCGTATGGTTTGTTAACAGCTGTCGGTAGGTATCTTGGAAAAGGAAAAAATATTATCCCAGCGAACGAAAAAACGATATTTTAGCTTTACAACTCGATTTTTTCAGTGTATTATTTTCTTTTTATATATGTTTTGACCCTTCATATTTTGTAGGTGATGCATTATTATAGCGAGCGTGACAAGGGAGGAAGCGTTAAGAACAGAGGACTGAGCCTTTGAGGGAAATCCTCACTTGGCCCCCTTTTCTGTTTCTTCTTTTGGAAAATTAAAAAACGAGAGGGGAGGATTTCCAGCCCCTCGTTCCCTCCACTTTTAGTCGCCTTCTACAATACGCAGGAATACCTGGGAAGTATTCTTTCTCCCTTATCCCCAGGGATGATATATATATCACAGAGTTATTGGCAGTTTTCATATAGATATCGAGGGGGAACTGAAGCAGATGCTGGATAAAACAAAAGGAAATAGATAATAACATGTCGCTCGTCCAGTTGTTGTAACTGACACTTCTAATTTGAAACGCTTATTATCTGCTGAGGCATTTTTTTTTCACTCCCGTTTTCTATTTTTTTATTGTTGTGTTCCAAGGATGATGATCGCAGATCCTTATGCAAACTGACCATTTTTCAAACTTAAGGACCTTGCAGTGCAGAGCCTAGGTTAAAAGTTCTTGCCGACTCCAGATTGAGTTGCCTGACCAATGTTCCTGCGTCGGGAAATGAAAACGTGAAATGAGTATAGAGATGACGGGAGGCGGTGCACGGTAGATCTCTTAAAAGACTTCTTCACGCGTTAAGTGACTTTCTCATCCAGTGTTGGTGTGTGAATAAGGCTGGAGAGTAATTGTGATAATCATACTTCAATTATTTACGGATTATCAAGGACGAACGATGATAACCACCTCATTTACAACGAGGTGTAGATTGAAGGTAGGGAAGGGGGGGGATTATTGTACATTTTCTTTTCTTTTCCTCTCCCCCTCCCATGGTGGTTGTAGCTTGGTGGTTATGATATACTCTGGCTGGAAGAGTTCCTCGCCATCTCTCGCACATTGGTCTGTATCGAGTGTTGTGTTACTCTTGTTCCCAAAGAATGGCGAATGGCTCATCCTCCTCCTGCCATTCCTCCTCCTCCTCTAGTGGTGATGATTGGTGGAGTGGCGAATCCTCCTCTTCCTCCTCCTCCTCCTCTTCCTCCTCTTCTTCCTCGTCATTGGTGGAGTGGCGAAGGCATCTCGAGATATTTCAGAGACAAAAGCAAAGTTTTTGGTGGTGTTTCACTGTGTGTACGGGACGTCACACACATCGAACTCACAGGTAGAGTTCAGTAGTTTTACCTCCAGTTCGACAAATGTTCAGAAGTCCATGTCGGGAATTTACTTACACATACCCATGTGTACGGAATGCTCACGGGTATGATATTCATTCCAGTTCATGACATGCAATTTCGAACATGAGCTAGTGGTTGATAACGCATTGTGCCTCGGAGAACTTCTTTGTTAGGGCTATTGCGGGAGGTGCCTGTGGCGCAGACCAGGGAATGCCTTATTAACAGGATCGAGTTGCGCCCGGTAGATGCCCTTTTGCTCCTGTAGAAACCGTCGCAAATCTTCATAGGTTAGGAGTCAGGTAGATGTGTCTTTTTTTCTCTTTTTTTCCCGAAGATGCTTGATATTTTTTCCTCGCCATATATGACATGCGTCTTGCTCTTCAGATTTCTTTTTCTCTTTCGTATTTTTCTATCCACTTCTTAGTTTTCCCCGAGTTGATTTCCCTGAAATTCGTTCATAACTATCAGTGATTTGTATATTTCCCTTTTGTCTCCGCTTTCATGAATGTTAAGGGTTGGCTCGGGTTAACCATCAGAGATTCTGTCGTCTTCCCCAATTGTGAGTTGGGATTTTCATAAATAATTTTTCTCTCCTTGATTATAATTGAGAAATCCCTTATACGATTGGCTTGATATTTAGATTATAATGTTATGCCTTCACGTCTCTCCAGACACCTTTGACTTGACCTTCGATCATACCCTAAGTTGGAGACAGTGGGGTATAAAAAATAATTAAGCTTTATATATATATATATATATATATATATATATATATATATATATATAATTTCTCTGACACCCGAGTTCCTACACTGGCTATTACTGGCTACTGTGAACCACTGGTTGTCCAAGAGATCCAAGACAACTCTCTGCGACACTCCACTTGTTACGTCTTCGGGTTTAAGCTCTTAAAGCTTATTTTTGTTTTGTTTTTGTAGC
>NC_092233.1:20453923-20463923 GCF_036320965.1 Panulirus ornatus | reverse complement strand
CACAGTTATAGGGTTTGGCTGCACCTCCGCAGGCACGAGTGTGTGTTCTGAAGGAAAGCTGGCGATGATTTTAGAGAGAGAACTGAATACAGGAATATCTTTCATGACGACAGAATTTTTTTGTTAAGCTCGATTGATGGATTGACAGCGGAACGTCAAGGCTGAGTTATAGGGTTTATGACCCTCTTGCTTGTCCTCTCTTATCCAGACTTTTTCTTGATCACATCAACTCCCAGAAATTCGCCCTGCAGGATTCATCAGCATTTAAACCCCATACCTCCAGTTAGTGAGCAAGGAAGGTAGTCATAGATTAACCTCCAGCCACCTGGAACTATACTACTCACTGGGTGATGACGGCGTATGGAAATCTGGGATGGATTGCAGAAATAAAGTGTCTCTTTACATTAAGAAGTAGGTGTTTGATAAGTTTTGTAAGAGGCTGTGCTGGAATACAGAAAGCTGTGAGAGGCTGTGCTGGAATACAGAAAGCTGTAAGACGCTGTGCTGGAATAAAGAAAGACGTGGCTTTCCCGATTCAGCAGTTTGTATTTGAAAAGGTTCTTTAAAAGGCTTTGTTGGATAACGGAAAAAAAGGCGCCCTTCCAGGTTTACCAGCTTGTATTTCTAAGGATTTGTAAGAGGCTGTGCTGCACGTGTAATCGCTGTACGGGACCCCGTGTGCTTGACCCCTCCTGGAACACCTGTCTCAAAAGTGTATCCAGTTATTCATCCACAGCAAAATGCAGATGGTCGACGAACTGTTCTAACTACCGGTTGATTGGTTGTTTGGGTCTTAAGCTTATTATTATGGTCGGTGGCTTCAAGTCATTAACTACAACCGTCGTGTTAAGAATACTAAAAGAAAGGTAAGAGGTCATTAACCTACGACCCTTGAGCACGACGGTGCGACCCATGAGCCCGAGGTACGACCCTTGAGCACGAAGGTACGACCCTTGAACCCGGCGGTGCGACCCTTGAGCACGACGGTACGACCCTCAAGCACTAAAAGACCCGTGGGTATAATGGCATGACCTTCCTTCAACTGACCACCTCTGAAGGCCAAGCGTCATGGTCATGCTCGAGGGTAATTGTGATCACCGAGACTTATTAAACAGATCTTTTCATATATTGATTCGTCACAGTGTGTGTGTAAGGGCTGTTGATTCCTCCACCTACACAAGAAGTACTCATCGTGGCTTTTAAGTTTGGTATGGAGGGAGTCCTTTGGTTAACCTTATTCTCATTATAAGACACACTGTCGTTGAGTGTCTGCAAAATCATATATATATATATATATATATATATATATATATATATATATATATATATATATATATATATATATATATATATGTATATATATATAAGTTGAATCAAGTTGAAGTATATCGTCATTATTTTTCATCAGTACAGATAGTTTACCAAACTTTGTCTTCCGAAATTTATGGTCGGATCTCAACGACTTTAAACATACGTCCCCAAGATGTAGAGAATTCTGGTGCAGAGTAATACACAGTTTATCTTCTATGTCCGGGACGATTAGGTCTTGAGAGCCAGTTTGCCCCAGCGTCACAGACTTGAATATCATCATCTATTTGTAACATTATATATTTTATATCCCTTCTCCATTTTTGGTCTGCTTCTTGCGTCTCCTGTTCGTCAATCTTCCATCACTCATCCTCTCTATATGTCGGATACATTTCAGCACATCCTGGTCAGCTCTCTTAATCGGACTACGCTCACTGCTCCACCACTCTTTAAATGCTATCTTTATTGACACGATAAACATGTGTGTGTGTGTGTGTGTGTGTGTGTGTGTGTGTGTGTGTGTGTGTGTGTGTGTCGACGCGCTGCCGACCTCGCTGGCCACACTTCGGCTCGGGAGAAGCTCAGACCAACCTCTCTGCATTAGCATAAATTAGCGAGCTCTTAGCATAACGATGTGCAGTCGCCTTCTCCCCAACTTGCTAATGCCATGTAAATGTGCTAAACGTTTCAGTAGATAAGAGATTTCTTTTCTATTAATGATCACCAAGTCCTGGTTCTTTATTTTGTTTAACTGGGTATCTGAGGACGATGGTACGATCCTCGTGCATGACGGTACAGCCCTTGTGGACAACGATACGATCCTTGTGCACGACGTTACCGCCCTTGTGGACGACGGTGCGATCCTTGTGCACGACGGTACAGCCCTTGTGCACGACGATACGATCCTTGAACACGACGGTACGATCCTTGAGCACGACGGTACGATCCTTGTGGACGACGGTACAGCCCCTATGGACGACGGTGCGATCCTTGTACGCGACGGTACAGCCCTTGTAGACGACGGTACGACCCTTGAGCACGACGGTGCGATCCTTGTGCACGACGGTACGATCCTTGTGCACGACAGTACAGCCCTTGAGCACGACTGGACGATCCTTGTGTACGACGGTACGATCTACGATGAAAGCTTTATATTTTCTGTCAGCGTAATGTGGGCAGCAGCAGCAGCTTGAGGAGGAGGAGGAGGGAATACGCCACTGACGTGGTGGAGGGGAGTGCTGGTCGTGGGGCGAGATTCCATGAAACAGCTGAATAGAATTCCATCATTTTGAGACGTCGCATGGAGGGGAGCTGCATCCCGTTTGATGATTGGGGCAAGTATTATGAAAACATAAAGTTGTGATATATGTGGGCTAGGTATGACGTCTGCACAGAGGTGATTTCCTTGTACAGTTTAGTGGATCCTTGATGAAAGGAGGGTTAATTTCATGGATGATATGGTTTTGAATTTCCCCATAAATGGTTTGTCTTAGCTCGCATGACGTGTTACCTATGGGCATTACCGGACTCCACCTGCTTGTGGTTACGCAGCGAATGAAAAGTCACCTTCGGCGAGGTTGCATCTTCGGAGTACAGGCTTGAAGCTGCAGGAACCCCTGGAGAAGGGGTCCTGGGGTTATATGATAATATTAGACATGGCATGGTCAAAAGATTGCTCCAATTAAGACTGTCTCGGATGAAAGATAAGGTAGCAGGCATGAGTGGGAATAACAAGAAAGCAGGGATTATATGGTTTATTCATAGCCCCTTAGGTAGTGTTAGATTCGACTCTTAGAGCTGGAAAGGTTATAGGAAGTGATATTGACGGTAGAAGGAATAGAATTCCAAAGCTTTCCTGCACGGGGAAAAGAAGGAGGTATCATAACGGTCAGTTCCTGTGTGGCTGGCCTCCGCAGCGCAACTTTGGGAAGCAGCAGCCAGAAACGTGTCACGGACCCAGGCTGGCCTTAAGAAGCTGGGGCTCACGCAGACATCTCACGAGAGCAGCGGCTGAAAAAGAACCTGCAGAACAGAAGGAGAATGATAAGAACAACATTACGTCAGACGAAGAGGGATGGTTGGTTGAAGAAAAATGATAAAAGGAGTGTCAAACAGGCGTAAGGCTTTTAATATCACTCGGTTTAGAGAGGATATATATATATATATATATATATATATATATATATATATATATATATATATATATATATATATATATATGTATATAATACCAGGATATATACCATATCTTTATCATATTTTACGTCCGAGGTATAATGGAAGACCTTGTCTGGGCCACACGGGGCGTGTGAGGTGGGGGCGGGCGTTAACGGTGGCGTGTTCCCCCTGGTGACAGGTCGAAGCGTCCTCTCGCCTTACGCTGACCTGATGTACCAATATTTACATAAAGGCGTCCTGATATTCATGCCTGCGTTCGAACCTACCTACAAAATAACACACAGTCGTGTGGAAATGTGGGAGAAATTAAGGTAAAACGTTAGGGTTAGGTTAATACTGTAGGATTATTGTGTGTGAAGAAAATGGGATTAGGTTGGAAACTGTAAGATTGTTGTGTGAAAAAAATGAGTTTAGGTTAATACTATAGGATTATTGTGTGTGAAGGAAGTGAGGTTAGGTTAGTACTGTAATATTATTGTATGTGAAGAAAATGAGACTAGGTTAATTCTGTATGATTTTTTTGTGAAGAAAATGAGGTTAGGTTAATGCTGAAAGATTACTTTGTGAAGAAAATGAGGTGAGGTTAATGCCTAAGATTATCGCATGTGAAGAAAATATGGTTAGGTTAATACTGTAAGATTGCCGTGTATGACACAAATAAGGTTAGTTTAATATGTTGATACTATAGGATTATTTTAAGAATATTTTTTGTGAAGTAGTAGTTATAGTTGTCAAAAAAAAGGAAAAAACTTTTAAGGGAGAGCAGTAATTTAAAATTCTAGACAGTCGTGTGTGCGATGACCAAGCTATATATATTTATTTAAAAAAAAAGTAAAGACGCCAAATACTTGGCTTATATATATGTGGCTCATCATCTTTGAATAAATTTACATGACTGAAGGAGTTCTCAGAATAAAGATGGCTAATAAGACCTTCATATTATGAGATATATTCGTAGAAGTATATTTGCATTTTTAACTCTTGCCCTCCATCGCCTTAAATATGTAAATCCTTATACTCACTAGAGCGTTGCGTTGAGGAACACCACCTCAGGACTCGTAATGGTTTCGAAAAGTTTCCACTCGCGTATCCGTCCAGAATATAGATGTAAAGGTCCAGAAACATCATTTATACATTTATTTATTCGTATGTTTGTCTCATTACTGATGATCGCCCGTGGGCTCGTTTCTAAGAAAGGGTTCTGATGTTTTACCCAGGGTCTCTTTCCTCGAACTCCTGTACCTGGAAGGCTGTTCTACTGACAGTAGCAGGAAAATGATTTGCAACCTCCAGTAATACACCTTCGCCAAAGGTGACTTCTCCACCGCGCAATAACCTCGTGCGGACGGCTTCCGGTGACACCCGTTGAAGTATATGTATATATATATATATATATATATATATATATATATATATATATATATATTGTTTATAATTGCCCCATAGTTTGGTGGGACTCTTGTGTGCGACGGAAGCCGTTGTAAAGTTGTGTCCTTCAGCCATCCATCAGTTCTCAGGGGGTGGAAACCGAGGAGGAGGAGGAGGAGGAGATGGCTTGTTGTCATCCCCGTCTCCTGCCATATAGTAGTGAGTGGTAGGCTGCCTCCGACCGGGGAGATTCCCTCGCTACTACCCCGTCTGGCAACCAGAGGGTGAGTGACGACTACGCTTTAAGCCAGGCACTGCCATGGCTGTCATGTGTCACTCATTTGGCCCCAGTTGGTATATTTGTACCTCGCCCACACAAGTGTTGTTGGTATGTTCAGTCCACAATCGTACAGCCGCTCCTTTTTACACATAGCACTTGACAACACGTAACTCACACGACTCGTCCTTCTTAACTCGTAATCTTCCTGCGGCGAGCACTACGCGCAAGCCCTGCCCTTTCGTAAGTACACATCACTGGGCGGTCTTATGCTGAATGGGAAAAAAAAAACGGGAAAGCAAGACTTTCATGAATCATTATTTTCCCCATAGATCGAAACGAGGTTTGGAAAATCGTAATCTTATGTGTTATTAAATAGAGCTTTTTTTTTCATAGGATGTAGGAGTTTGTCACGGTGTGTGTGTGTGTGTGTGTGTGTGTGTGTGTGTGTGTGTGTGTGTGTGTGTGTGTGTGTGTGTGTGTATTGGTGTGAGTTAACACTTGAGTTCGGTGTTTAGTGAGGGTCGGTAAACTATGCGACTATGCGAACCTTGGGTATGACGGCTTGGCCTTTTTTCTGACCTGACTCTGAATGGTCGGGTCACAGGCCAGGCCATCATCATCACCCGGGGGTTGTCGTTGCCATCAGTGGGTCGTTGCGTCGTGCTCATCAGGGTCGTATACCGTGATGCTGAGGGGGGGTTACCATCGCCGACTGAGAACATCTGCATCAACCTGAGATAGCCAGACCCTTAGGTTGTGTATCAGTGGACCCCTCCTTCCCTCCCCCCAAAAAATAGAGAAGCTCCTCCTCACCGACAGTAGAGGGCGGGCTAGACCCCCACTGACTTATACTATCAGAGGCAGGTTGTGACAGGAACGACTTCTTCCTCCTTCTCCTCCTCATCCACTCCCACACTCCCCCGATCCTCACGCCTGGATCAGTCGTCTTTTACATTTTTCTCCTCTGGCGAGGAAAGGTGGGTGGTTGGTGGTGGTGGGGGCGGCGGACGAGAAGGCTAGACGAGATGGTCGGAGCACTGTGGCTTTCTTATCAGACAGCATCCACCTTTTACGATCTCTTAGCTGTACTTAAAATTGCTCGTCTTCTCGTGAGGCGGGACTTTATCCTTGATGCTGACCTTTTTGAACTGGGCCGTATCTCGTCATGCACGTAAAAGGGAATTACACCGGAGGGTTGTTGCAGAATTCACTCGCTTAGTTGCAGCCAAATAATCACAGGTCAGGTACCCCAGTTTGTGAATGGCCCGAGAGATTTATTGGCCGGGTCGTGATTGGCTAATTGCTGATTGGCTCTCACGTGAAGGCAGTTTAATTCCAACTAAACGGGGAAGACGTTCGGGGAAGGCTGTTTACTCTGGCGGTGAGCGTGTTGTAACTGATTTCTTACTCAGCATCAGGAGCGAGAGGTGTTTTTCGGTAAGGTTTTAAGTTGGGTTCGCTCCTTAAGAAGTGCCCTTGTACTGTGAGGCCCAGATGGGCTGGGAGAGGATGCGGTCATGTCTATTTCGCCCGTTCTTTTAGGCTTTCTTGCTCAAGAGTTAATGTTTCAATTTGCACAGCTTTCCTTCCTGAAGTAAAAATATTTGTACTTGATGTTCGGCTTTGCATGCTGTTCGCCACCCTGCATTTTTCAGGACTGTTTGAATTGTGCCTCATCTCTGCTTCTTGTTATCCGATTTGCCACTGCTTCGTCCGCACTCCTCATTCACAACATGTTTCATTTACATGTTCATGTTATAATTACAGGTTGAAGCCACTCTGTGGCCTTTCTTCTTTAGCATTCATTTAAGGTTTTGCCCCTGCACTGACCCGATTCCCATTTGTGTGTGTGTGTGTGTGTGTGTGTGTGTGTGTGTGTGTGTGTGAACTCTGCTGTATATTGTGCCTAGGAACGCATCTTTCAAAGCCTTAGGAGGGGAGCGTGTGAAATTTGCTGCATGTGCTGTTGTGGACCACGTCTCTCGATGCAGAGTTCTTCTGCGATGACTCGCCGTTTTAGACGAGTGTGTAATTTGTTTTAATCATAGAACTCCGGGACTCCCTTTTAGGGGCTCCTACGTCGTGGAGACTGTGGATTCCAGTCAGGAGCAGGGAAGTGATGGACTCTTTGAGAACGAGAAGTTCCTCGGCGAGACTGTTCCACCGTTTTCATCTAACGGCGATGATACATCCTCTCTAAAGGTGACCGACTTTTCACCCACGGCGTAACCGCAAGCAGGAAGAGCCCGGTAGCGTCGGACGAAGATATGAATTAGCGAACATTGAAAGATTAGCAAGTATTGATGATTACGCCCGCTACGCCTTGTGCTGGTGTTAGCGATGCGCTTATTAACGCCACCTGGGGAAGTGTGAGAGATGGTAAAATCATTTTTGTCGTGTGTTTTACACAATATGTTATGGTCAGCCAGCGTGCAATAAGTCTTCAGTGTGAGAGATTTATTAGGCTTTTCCATGAATACCGGGACAAATAGTGCTCTCGAGTCTTGATGGTGTAATAAATCTATCAAAGTTAAGCTTAGTTTTTGCGCATGGGAGCTGATTTCTCTGAAGAAGGTCTAGAAAACCTTCGTCGGCAACGTACCAAATGATAAGTTATTTGTCTTAGTGTAAGCGTTGACGGTACTTAGATTTTTACAGTAGGTGAAGTATACAAAATGAAATTCTCTCAAGCCGCTATCTCTCCTCACGCCGCTATCTCGGGGTTATCTGGAACTCGTGTTCCGATTTCATGATTATGGCACTGACATTGTGGACGCAAGGAGGCTTCAGGGGTCAACACCCCTTTTCATATGCATCGGTAAACAAACCCAAGTTTCATGGCAGAAAGGACAACCTGTTTCCAGCTCTTCAGCATTCCAGTATGTGTGACTCGAAAAGCTTGAAACTGTGGACGACACACACACACACACACACACACACACACACACACACACACACACACGCGCGCGCGCGCGCGCGCGCACAGAGACTTAGCAGTAAAGACATGGTACATATACTCAAAGTTTAGGGACGGGGCAACACTGAGTGTAAAACTCTTTCCTTCTAACACACAAATAGTCATCACAGAGAGAACGTGGGCTTGGTTTAGACCTTCGTGGAACAATTCAGTTTAAGGCTTTGAGTAGATAAGGACGAGAGTGTAACCTTCAGATAAATACCAGTACTGTTAAGAATATTTCAGTCAAGAACTCATCAGAGTGTGTTGACAAAGTACCCTGCAAAGATTGTAATATGTTTTACACAGGACAGACTGGGAAGGCTTTTCCTGCTTCCCTCAAACAACATAGGTATTGTGTAAGGACAAAACAGGATATCAGAGCTTTGTTCATAAACGTCGGAAATACTGACCGCCATAATCATTGGACGAATGATTCATCACTTATAAGGCAAGTGTAGGTCATCCATGCTCAAGAGAATATAAGGTGAAGATATAGGCAATCCACATTCAGACTCAAGAGTGCGAGGGTATCGACAGGCCTACAATCAGAGAATCTAAAGTAAAAAGACAATCCACAATCAGAGAATTTAAATTTTAGCTACAGGCTGTCCGCAATTAGAGAATCCGCGGTCAGAGAACTTAAAACGATGAACAGTCAGAGAATCTAAACGAAGGTACAGAGAAAATCTAAAGTAAAGATATAGACAATCAAAGAATATAAAATCCTCGTTTTCTCTTAAGGTATTTCACACCTACTTGTCAGAGGCTGAGGTAAAGAATGACTCGTGTAAAACATGGTAATTCCCGGGGCCAGTCCTCATCAAAGCTCTCCCCGGGTGGTATTTACTCCTCGCGACGTGTGAGTGATTGATAACAAGTGAAAAGATAAAGCTTCAGAACCTTTCTTCGTGTGTGTGTGTGTGTATGTGATGGAGGTGACTAAAGACCTGGAAGCCATTTTGTTCTCCCGTGCTCGCGTGTGCGCGCCCTTTCTTTTCCGTCATGCTGTGTGCCTGACGGTCATATGCAGGAGGTCTTGCGTTTCTTCAGGTCGAGTGCTGCATGACTCCCTCCCTTTCCCGTGCGGCTCGCCGGCTGCCCTCGGAGACCAATGCTGACGTGATATGGTTTTCATGTGGCCTGTGTCTGAGTCACTGTAGATGTGGTCTTCTCTCAAGGCCAACTTACGCTGCTTGAGTCTCTTGTGGCCCATCGTCGCTCTTGCTGTTATCATGTGGCCCACTGATGTTTTGGTCTTCTTCCGTGGTCTGCTGCTACTCTGGCCATCTCACGTGGCCATTTGCCGATGAGTTGCTCTTATGTAACCCAACGCTGTTTTGGTCTTGTTTCCTGAAGCTGTTGTGTTGTGGCCATCTCATATGGCCCGTTGATGTTGACGTCCTCTTATGTGGCGAACGCCGCCCTGCTCTTGTGGTAAGGTCGTGTGTTCTCCTTCTTTTGTTTCATTCTCACGTGGCCCAGTGATGACTATGTTGTTTGCTTGTACGTCACTGATGTAATGATCGTCTCATGTGGGGGGCCATTCCTGTTGTGGCTATCACAAGCGGGACCACTTCAGTTAAGGAGGTCTTGTGGGTTCCAGCATTGTTATGGTCCTCGCACCTGTTATGGTTCTGCCGCGTTGGACATTCCTCTGGGTCACTGCCATTAACCTTTGGCCTAGAGGTCAAAGGCCATTCCATATCATACCCCATGGGACGCACCGTCGTGCTCAAAGGGTGTAAGGTTGTACCATTAACAACCATCCTCTCGTATGTCCATGTATCAACCATCAAGATAATCACTATGCTCAGTGCGAGTACAGGAATTAAGCTTCTGTGTGGTGCATAATTATCGCTTTTTCTTTTAATAGTGTTTAAAGTACTCTGTTTATATATCCAGGAAGT